>NW_027642382.1:0-25003 GCF_032717465.1 Coenobita brevimanus | reverse complement strand
AGTCATGGCAGCAAAATGTGGCAAAGAAACGCCGCAACCTTGGGCTTGAGTACGTGAGCTATGCTACAAAAAAACGTGTGCCTGCTAAAGGCAGGTGTGGGTCCTTCGTGCCCTGATGGCTGCTTTCCCAAGGTTGAGCGGGAAGGCATGTGGGAGAAGTGTGTTCTAAAGTTTCTGAAACAGGGGACTATAATGCCCAGACTTTGTACCTGCAGTCCCTGATTAGAGAAAGAAGTCAGTGAAACAGAAACGTTCACAGAGGCAGTAACACAGAGGAACCAGTACTATATAAATTTGAGGCAGAAAAATTGAATCAGAGGGAACTTCCTGTGTGGCGAGAGGAACCTTCATTGCACCATTCAAGGCGTTAGCTGATAAGAAAGTAAGGCTCTTGCTTTTTGAAAAGAAAACGTGCTGGCGGCACTCCCATGTGTTTGATAAAGCATGTTCTTCATCCATCTGGGAGGGCCTTTGCTGAGAAATGAGTGCTTAACAACAATGTGCATGAACACATCCAAAGCCTGCCTATAACAGCTATGTCCTCGCAACCACATGCACCACGCCGAAAATACACTGGAAAGTGGTGGCACATTTAGTGACCTGCACACAGCGAGTATGTGTTGTGGATGAAAAGAAAAATTACAGCAATGAGGAGAAGGTGTCGGAATGTTTTTACCACGACACTTTTTGTGCGGGAGTATAACATAATCATTCCATTGCTCCCAGAACAGACATTTAGCTTACCTGAGATGGGTTTGAGGCTTTTTAATAAAGAGTGCCACAGGTGAACAGGCGAGAGTGATGGACCATGAAGCTTCTGATGGCGGAGCATGGGGCCATTGCACTGGTGTACGCGACACCTCCGCCAGAATGAACAGGAGGCTCCAAGTGGGCAGACAAAATGGAAACTCAAGACTTTGTTTGCAGTGACCTCCAGGAAACTCTGCAGCATGCGCCTGCTCTCTAGATCAAGGTGTTTGCCTATTATAAATGTATATTGTGACTCTTTCAACTTTTGATGTTTGACCTCAGTGAAAAGGAGTTTGGACAATGGTTTGAGATAGAGACGAGGCAAAAGCTGGACAAGGGTTGGACGAGATGGCTAGCTGTCTCTTAGAGTGACTGGTGGTTGTGAAAATGGACAAACTTAAGAAACGGACACAATGCACCTGCGAAAATTTTGTGAGTAACTATTCAGACCAGAATCTAAAAACATTAATATGCTGGCAGCATGGTAGCACTGCAGCTTAGGTGTGTCAGAAGCGTTTTGGTTTCCAGGTGGAGTTTGTTTTCTTGACAAGTGGCCACTCCTACCTCCCCTGTGACTGGTGACTCGGATCTGGGCCGGAAGAAACAGGATCTGGAAGGCAGGAGTCCATTGCAACTCCCCAGGACTGCATCGAAATCATCCGCTCTGCAGTTAAAAAGAAGTTCCTGGTAGTGCCAATGACTCAGAACAGGCTTCTTCAATGTGAAGGCACTCCAAGGCTGTGGATGTCATGTGAAGTGCACAGCAGGGTTTGCTGGGCATGTCATCTATTCAGTTGTGTCCACCCAGTCGCTTTACCCTGAGAGTTACATACTAACAAAAGCTGACAACCTGGAGTTCATTTCACCTGACATCATAAGAAAATCAGACTGATGGAGGAGGGACCTTTCTGGAACTTGCAACGGCGCAAAATCACCATTTGTTGACAACTGGCCTGCAAGTACCCCAGTGTGCTTTTTATTGGCATGTAACACTCAGACAAAAGCGCCAGGATTTTATGTTCTTAGTTGCTCCTTGGAGTGCACGGTAAAGAGCATCAGTTCCCTGCCCTCCTTGACCACCAGGACCAGCTGACTTCTGGAAGGAATTTAGTGTCTTTCAGGACATAGAAGAGGCACTGGGCGATCCGAAGACGACGTAGTGCGATTATGTCCCGGTAAAATGATGCCGTGCCTCTGTCATCATGCGTACATGCCCCCACTGTTAACCCAGACCTGGACCTATGTGGACATGCTTATGGATTACGGATGAAAACGTGACCCCCTCCTTAACCATTGGGCTGAGTGTACATGTGCGAAGCCCTTCTTCATATTAATCTTGTTATTTTTCTTCTTTTATACTTCTTTATCTTCATCTTCCATCTTCTTCTTTTAGTAACAATAGCAGTAGTAGTAGTATGATTGTTAGGGAGTGTGTAGATTAGCAGTTTAGTAATAACATTTATTCGGTTAAGCATTCTTATTATGCTTACTATTATGTCTGAAATTCGTATTGGTGTATTATTACAGTAATCCCTCTAACAATCGAAAAAAACTATGTCCGATTATCCCCATAAACAGTTCGACATAATTGTCCTAGGATCCAATATTCCCAAAATGGATAGACATGCAAAAAATCGCTTTTGCTCGAAAATTTCCCGCTCGTAATTTGACCTTGGTGCACACTGCAACGGTTGGCTTTCGTTGTGTAGCGTCATTCCTCCGGCGTCCGACGGCGGCGGCGGCGCGTCTCACCAGCCACTTTCTGCCTCACTCTCTTTGAAAGTACACGCCTAGTTGTCATAATTTCACATGTGCTCGCGAAGCGACGGTAATTTTCTTACTGCGGGAAAAAACTCCTGCTGCTCTCGTACTCTCCTTCATGTGTGTGATGATGGCCCCACCGCCCTGAGAAGAGGAAGAGAGTGGTGCTGACTCTGGAGAAAAAGCGGGTTCAACCGGAGGAAAGCTAAATCACGGGGATAGGTCTGTTTTTTATCCTCAACGAGTTCAACCTAGCCCGATCTACAAGCATTTCGATATCAAGAGATCCCGAGACAAACTCATGCAGTACAAGGCCTGGCCTACAGTCGAGAAGCAGGCACGCAACGTGGAAGGAGGAATGTGGTGTTCACTCCCCAAGTTTGCTGAGGTTGGCTGCTCCACGTTGATTTGCAGCAACAGCAGCAACATGCTGCTGGTGTGATGGTACGACAGTCTGGAGCTGAAAGCTGCACAAACAGGGTCGGCGGGCTGCAACATCCCTGAGCCAGGGCGATCAGAGGGTTGGCTCTTGGCGTTCAAGTTACGGCCTTAGCCCTTACCAACCGTGAAGCTCGTGGCGGAAACATTAGACGCTAACGAGGATAGTGTCGACGAGTTTCAACACTAGGTGAAGCGGCTTGATGGTAGAAGAAGGACGCAAGCCACTGGAGTCCGTCTCTAATGCTAGCGAAACTGGTTTTATCTATAAACTCAACATAGCAGCATGTGAGGAGATGGAGAAGTGAGAACTTATGGCAGCGAGCTCTCCATGGCAACGGATATCTGACTTCTCATGCTGTGCCAATGCTAACGGCATGCACCGGCTTAAGCCCGTTATTGTTGGCCATGCTGAAGCAGCCTCAGTGTCTTGGATGGGTGATGGATGTCCTTCCTGTCGTCTGGTACCATTCTTTGGAGAGAGTGGTTTACAGGCCAGATCTTCAAAGACTGGTTCCACCGCCACTTCGTCAGGGAGATCAAGCTGTGCCCAGGAGGCGAGAGACACTGGGAATCCAATCAGACCAGAGTGAGGCCCTGTATGGGCCGAGTATGCACCTGTACCCACCCGTGCGACAAGGACTTGGTGGCTGAGAATGGACGGATTAAGTGCATGTTTCTGCCACCTAATACGACTGCTCTCGTAAACCAAATGGACCAAGGAGTGATCGTGAGCATTAAAACACCTATGCTGAAGGAAGTTCCTAGACATGGTGATGGTTGTTGTCGAGGACAGAGTGAGCTCAGGGAGGGACGGGAGCTATGCGAGGCTTGTGGGTTTTGGAAAACCTTCGTGCTACAGCTATCAAGTCTTGCAATCTACAACTGGGCCAGTGCATGGAAGGAGAGATCTGACATAGAGACTCTAGAAAATGGTTGGTCTCGTGTAGCTGGGCTGGGATGCAGAGTACGATTTTCTAGGTTTTAGCGTGGACCAGATTTCCATGCACTGTTCTACATCCAACCTGGCGACGATGTTGATGTGCGCGTTCGACGTGAGTGAATGGAGTGACGACGAGGAAGATCACGGATCCATCGGTGACATTGTCTGATCGTGAGATGCGTATCTTCAAGTCCCAGATGATTTTTAACCAGCTTGAAGATTCTCGGCAAGGGCGGCAGCGGCGATTATGCGGACTCCTCTCAGCATGACACTACGTGCCCCAAGCTGAAGCGCCCTCCGGGAACACCTAGAGTTCGTTCACCGACTACCTGGAACACCCGGACTGCAACAGAGGAAATGGGACCTTTGGGACTTGTGGAGGAAGTGCGTGCTTTCAGACAACGCATCATCAATCGTCAGAATCGTCGTTCCTTGCATCAATCAACGATTGACATTTTTCCAGGCCTGTGATGACCCCGGTGTGCCCAGCCCTGGCTCCACTCCGTTACTACTTTAGATGACGCCTCATATCCTACGCCGTTTCTGTGCACATCATGCACGGTGGTGTCACCGCTCAACGTGAGTTTCAGTCTATCTTTCTGAGTCGAATACTTACAGTGGAGTACGCCATGTCTGGGCTTGGAAAGAAAGCTCAGATCACCTGCTAGTGATACTGTCGGACTCTGACAATGATTGGCAGCAAGAGCTTCTCCACTAGACCACAGAGGAATTTGCCAAGTTGTGCGGTGAAAAAAACGGTGTGTTGTGTTGGGACTTTTACAGTTGTGAGTGAGGAAGACAATTTTGTGGGACCTAGAGCTCACACGTAAATAGACTTGTTTGTTTTTGCTCAACTTTTAAATGGTTAGAAGAGTGGGAAAAGCAAAGAGCAGAGTGCAAAGCTTAGTAAGTTACAATGGAGCATAAGTTCGACAAGAGTGCACACTGTGAAGAGAACAGACTAGAGTGTGATTCACTAAGTTCAGTGCAAGGCTTTCATGAACAGTGTACTGCAAGTGCTTCAGGAAAATCCTTCCTACTGTCAGAGTCCGAGAGGAGGCAGTTATTCATCGAGATGGCCATGGACTTCCTGTAAGTATGCAGAATGTTTCATACTGTACTTTTTTCCATACTATACTTACCTCATACACCTCATTTCACTCTTTAATGTCCTTTATTGGTGTGAATAGGGTGTTAGGAGCTATGCATGTGCAGTAGGAAGGTGTTTTTCTGAGTTAGGTTAGGTTAGGGTCCATAAGTACCAGTCCAGGAGCCAGTAACCAGAATGTTGAATATTGTATGAACCTACCTCAAAAACCTCATTTTATGATTCTATTGCATTTATTTCAGTCTTTTATGTGCCTTATTGGTGTGATTTGGGTCTTAAATAGGTGCTATGCATGTCCAGAGGGAGTTAAATAGGTGTTTCTCTGAGTTAGGGTCCATAAGTACAAGTCCATAAGCTGGGGCCCAATATCAGGACAGGACCACTATCCAGACCTGCCTATGGCTCTATTACGTCGGATATTGGAGGGATTACTCTCTCTCTCTCTCTCTCTCTCTCTCTCTATATATATATATATATATATATATATATATATATATATATATATATATACACACACACACGTAGAGAGAGAGAGAGAGAGAGAGAGCTATGAAGGGGGATTTGCCAGTTAGGTAGTCTCGTACCTTCGAGACGTTTCTTGTACCCTAAGTTCCAGTACGAGTCATCAGGGTTACCAGTTTGCTCGTTTTTTGTGAGCGTAGTTATTTCATAAGGTAAATATTTAGTTATATTTATGCTCTTTTTCTTTATAATGTTTTATTTAAGTGATTGTTTGTAATATTATGTTGTTTAAGTTTGTATGTTAAATGATTTAGAGTATTATGTAATGTAAGACAACACTGGCATGTTTTGGGCTGTTTCCGCGTTGGCAACTGTTGCCCATCGAGAGTAAACACTAAGTTTCGAGAGTAATGCAAGCCTATATAAGATGGGGTAGAGATTATTACAAGTTTAGTCGGGTTTCAGGTCAGTTTGTGTGAAGTGCAGTTGATTTTGGTGTAGTGCAGTGTCAGTGTGGTGTCATTGAAGATTGTGTACTTTTGGTACTTGTAAAAACAGTGGCAAAGAGTGACGAGTTATTGAAGTTTGTATATCACTGGAAGTTGAGAAAACAGTAAAGTGTCAAGCATTAAGTGTTATAACTTTGAAGTGTTGTTAAGTATTAAGTGTAATAGCAGTGAGAACAGTGAAATTGGAAAGAATTAAGTGGAATTATTTGGAAAATAAAGACAGTGAACTTTAAGGAGCCAGTGTTTATTTTCGCCTCATCTGATCTTGTGTACTGTACACCTAAAGGCGGTCCATAGGAAGAACAACTCACTGGGCAACGTCCTTCCTATACTGTACTACTGCAGCTGGAGCCTGTGGCAGTGTGGGGACTGGGACCTAACACTGGTGTCAGGAGTGTGGGATTATTTAGGGCTGCAGTGAGTCTAACCTTCGACATGGAAGCAGAAGGTGTGAAGACAAGATCTCGAGCTGGACAGGAGGAGGAAATTTCTCTGGCGACGATCGTGAAGCTAATTCAGGCACAAAATAAAGAGCTCAGAAACGAACTCAAAGGACAATTACAGGCCCAAAGTGAAGAACAGAAAAAGCTCAGAAACAAAATAAAAGAACAACTACAAGCACAGAACGAAGGACAGAAAAAGCTCGAAGAACTATTACTGTACAGGCACAGAAGAAAGAAATCAAAGAACAATTGCAGGCACAGAACGAAGAACAGAAAGAACGATATGAACAGCTTCAGGAGGCACTACAGGAGCAACAGAGGGAATTACAGCTGAGAATGCAAGGACAGCTAGATGCTTTCATGGGGGAAATGAAGGAAGAACAGGAACAATTGAAGGAGGAAGTATACGCTGAGCTACGGCAGCAGAAGTATGAGGTAAGAAATAATGTGATAGAGTGTAAACAGCATGTAGACAAAAAGTTGAAGACAGTAAGTAAGGAAATAATGACGGAGTGCAAACAGCATGTGGAAAACCAACTGAAGATTAGCAAGGGAATAGTGACACAATGCAGTCAGCATGCGGACAACCAGCTGAAGATTAGTGAGGGAATAGTGGCGGAGTGCAGACAGCATGTAGATGACCAGTTGAAGTCAATTAGTGCGCAAGTAGTGACGAAGTGCAGACCGCATGTAGATAACCAGTTGAAGCATGTAGTTGACCAGGTTAAGATAATTAGTGAGAAAATTGAGGCTGTAGACAAATACTGCACTGCTGAGCCTCAGGTTAGTGTACAGGGAGCATATGAAGGGAATGGACAGTGTATGATGAATCTTGATGGATCTCAGGCATCTAAAGGTAGCATTACAGGGTTGAATAATCAGAATGTAGGAGATTTAAGTCCTGGCCTCAGTTATGATGCCCCACTTTTTAGGCCCCTAACCAGTGAAGTGCATAGCTATAATGGGGTCCATTTAAAAAGAAGCCTCAGGAATTTGATGGTAGAGTATCTTGGGAAGCTTACCGCGCACAGTTTGAGTTACTTGCGGATTAGAATGGTTGGGATGATAGGCAGTGGGCAGTGCAGCTTGCTACTAGCCTTAATGGTGCCGCAATGACTGGGTCAGATGTCAGTGATGGAGAGGAACAGCTATCAGTCCCTAGTGGAAGTGCTGGAGCGCAGATATGGAACCATGTATCAGACTGAGGTGTATAGAGCAAGATTCCGGAGCCGTGTACGGGCTCGAGGAGAATCCCTACAGCAGCTTGCTCATGACCTGGAGAGTATGGCATATAAGACATACCCTGGAGCAGCACCTAACCTGTTGGCTATTCTACTGAGGAACCAGTTCATTGATGCTCTTGACAGTGCAGAGCTGAAAGTGCAAGTGAAGCAGGCACAACCCAGAAGCATGCAAGAAGCACTAGCCAGGGCTCTAGAATTTGAGTCCTATGTCTGGTCCAGTACATCCACCTTTCAGGCAGGTCGTAGTGCAGGATTCAAAGCAAGAAAGGGGCAGGTATGTGAAAAGGGAAAATTTGAGGGAAGTTGCTGGTACTGTGAAAAGCCAGGACACAAAAAAGAGGACTGCTACATTTGAACACCTCATGGACCACGTACTTGAAGGCCTTCACTGGCAGACGGCTTTGAGATATCTGGACAATGTAATTGTGTTTGGATGGATTTTCAACCAGGAACTGGAGAGGTTGTCGGAGGTGTTGAACAGGATCCTCGCAGCACACCTCAAGCTGAACCCCAAGAAATGCTACTTGTTTCAGAAGGAAGTAAAGTACCTGGGACACATTGTAGGTGAAAGTAGCGTCCGCACTGACTCAGAGAAGGTGGCAGCTGTGGAAAACTGGCCAGTTCCAACTTGTGTGAGAGCTATGGAGTATCCTGGACTTGTGCACCTCCTATCGGTGGTTTGTCAAAGACTTTGTAACGTTAGCTGCACCTCTTCACAAGCTGTTGGGAAAAAGGCAGAAGTTCGCATGGACAGCAGAGACTCAGAAAGCCTTCGATGAACTCAAGCATGCATTGGCAAACTCTCCAGTATTGCTGTACCCAGACCAGAATCAGCCATTCATCTTGGACTGTGATGCTAGTGATCATGGTACTGGTGGAGTCCTGTCACAGAAGAAGGATGACAAGGAGTATGTGGTTGCACATTACAGCAAGAAGCTCAGCCCACCAGAGCGGAACTACTGCGTGACCCACAAGGAGCTCTTGGCATTGATGAAGAGCCTTGATTTCTTCCATCCTTACCTGTACGGGTCAAACTTCATCATCAGGACGGACCATGCGGCACTCAAGTGGCTAAAAATGCTGAATAATCCGGAAGGACAACTGGCATGCCGGCTTTGGAAGCTAGACCAGTACAATTATGAGGTGCAACACCATCCTGGGCGGGTACATGGCAATGCTGACAGCCTGAGTCGTCGGCTTTGTGATCCAGAGTGCCGGCAGTGTAGTAAAAAGGAAGATCACAGTAAGAAATGCAGCCGTACTGTAATGACAGGTCCAGCATCAGATGAAGACCTGAAGAGGATGCAGATTTACAACCAGTGCTAAAGTGGCTGCAGCAGAGTACAGTGCGACCATCTTGGGAAGAAGTTTCCAGGTTATCCAGGTTAAGCCCCGTGACCAAGAGCTACTGGAGTCAGTGGGACCTTCTTCGCTTGAACAGTGGACTACCAGAGCATCAATGGGAGACAGCCGATGGCCTCAACAAGTATTGGCAACTGGTGGTTCTGAAGAAGATGAGGTCCGAGATCTTGGATGAGTTCCATAACCAAATCACTAGTGGGCACCTGGGACTGAAGAAAACTTTAAGCCGGCTGTGACAGAGGTTCTTCTGGATTGGCATGAGTCAGGATGTTGAAGAGTGGTGTCGGGCCTGTGATGTATGCTGTGCCAAGAAGGGACCCAAGAAACGTGGTTGCGCCCCTCTCCAGCTGTACCAAGTGGGTGCACCGATGGAAAGAGTCGCGGTGGACATTGCTGGACCTTTGCCACTCACTGAGAGAGGAAACCAGTATGTATGTGTCGCCATGGACTACTTCACAAAGTGGCCAGAAGCCTATGCCATCCCCGATCAAGAGGCTGCGACTGTTGCTTAAGTGTTGGTTGATCAGTTAATCTAATAATACTCAGTGTATGTTCCTTAAAGCCAAATTTTGGTTAGACAATAAGTAATATTAAGGATTAAACGTTCCTAAGTATAATGTTGGATTTATAGGAACGGGTTCCAGGACTGGAAAAGATTTACCGAGACTTGGACTCCAGAGTCGTCAGGTACGGTTTCAAGGTCATGGACAGCCTAGGGAATCAGGTCCAAGGAAGGAGGGATAAGTGACTGACTCATGGTGCTGTGATAAGTGGATGATTCATGGTTTCATGGTGTTATAGTAAGGATAAGTGGATGTGTACTTAGTACTCAGTATATTTTTCTCATTTTTTATACTCTATTATTCTAGTGTTAATAAGTAATATAAGTCCCTAATTTGAGTTTCCTTTACAATTACCTCCTCACAATGATCATGCACTGGACAATTACCCCATTTAATCAGTAAGAGGAATTTTAATAATAAGGGCTAACCTTGGTTGGTCGAGGATTCCCTGAAGTCTGAGAAAAAGAGAGAGAGTGACGAGAGGGGAATTAAGACTGAAACTTTTATAGAAGAGGAAAGAAGGGAGAGCCCTTACAGTCTAGCCATGTGGAGAGGATGGAGAGTGAGAGACTAACGAGAAGAGTGTATGTGTGTGAGGTGGAGGGGGGGAGAGGGAGGGGGAGGCCAATGATGAGATGGAGGGATGGAGTAGAGAGGTATATGATAGAGGGGAGTGTGAGCTGGAAGCAGGGCAGTGAAATGGCGGGGGACAGGGCGACATGGAAGCAATTTGTTTGTGGCCACAGCTTACGGGATTAAGGCGTCAGGCAATAGATAGATAGATAGACTTTTGGGCTGTTGCCCTGGCACAGGTGCTATGAAACCATTTTGGAGAGTTCTGTCTTTTGGTGAACTGTTGAATTGATATGAATAAATCTACACCAGCTAGTATTAAGTCATTAATGTGGGACAGGGTAGAATTGGGATCACTAGTGAAGAAAGACTGGCATGGTATGTCAGCAAGAATATTTCTAAATCCATCCCAGTTTGCCCTGTCAAAGTGCCATCGGGTCACCCTGATAAGTTCGGAAGGGGAGGTTTGGGGGCTAACTAATGAGGCTTTGATGAGATTGTGGTCAGAGGATCCAAGTGCTGACAGTACTTCTATCCTGTACTGATCTGGATTATTTGCCAGGAATAGATCCAAGAGATGGGCATTATGGTCAGGATTTTTGGTATTCTTGTTGCTTGCTTTACCAACTGCATGAGATTAAACAATTCTGCAAAAAGCTCGCATTCTAGACAAGCATCGTCAATCCTGGCAGAATGCAATAACTATTCAAAATTATGTACGTTAAAATCACCGAAAATGGTAATTTTGGTGCTAAGGGCAAGGTTAAGGTTACTCAACTGTGCGGATATGGAGTCAAATACCCTGGGTTCTAAAGAGGCATTAGGGGAGCAATAGACTACACAGATATATTTGGTAATATTTAGATAATTTAGTTTATACAGTGAGTAATCAAAATTAGTTGAAGTTAAGTTTAAATCAGTGTCAGCTGCATATTCAGATTTGATATAACAACAGGTGCCACCCTTGTTACGGAAGTTTGTGAGGAGATGGTAACCAGGAAAACAAAATGGGGATATTTCGGTAGAGGGAGAGATTTGGGGTTCTGTGAGGAAGAAGGCCAGAGGGGATATGGACTGTAGGAAAAAATGAACTGAATTCAGATTGGTACTGAGACCACGGATATTAGTGAAGAATAAGGCCTCACATACACTTCGCTGATGAGCATGAATGGAATTTGCAATAGTCGCTGCAAACACAGTCACTTGATGGCGACTGGGAGGACCCTCTGCCACCAGCCCTAACCTGCTGGAGGTGGGAATCCGAGATACCACCTCGTTTGCTTGTAATAATGCAGTGGCCATAGCTAAAAGGAGTGGGAAAAGAAAGTGTGATATCTTACTTGCATGTAGTGTGGTGAAGACACCTGAAGGTAGAGATATTAAGAGAGTATGCTGGCCTATTCTCTGTGTAAAAGAAAGCACTGAAAATGTTCAGCAAAGGGAGATGGTCAGGATCAAGTCCTGAGGACTGGTGAAACGGGATCTCCTGCTCTCCCTGTCACCAGCTTGCTATCCAGCTTGGGAGTACTGTCCTGTTCGAATGGTGCTACAGTGTACTCCTCTCATATATATATATATATATATATATATATATATATATATATCTACTGCCAGACGCCTCAATCCCGTTCGGGGTGGCCACAAACAAATCGCCTCCACGTCGCCCTGTCCCCCGCCATTTCACTGCCCTGCTCCCAACTCACACCTCCGTCTCTCATATACCTCTCCACCCCATCCCTCCATCTCATCCTCGGCCCCCCCTCCCTCTTCCCCCCTCCACCTCACTCACATACACTCTCTTCGTCAGTCTTTCACTCTCCATCCTCTCCACATGGCCAAACCACCTCAGTGTATTCTGCCTAACGCTTCCTATCACATCCACACCCACACCACAACGCTCCTTTATATCCTCATATGTCAGCCTGTCTCTCCATGTGACTCCACAGGCTCCTCTTAAATAACTCATTTCCACTGCTCTCACTCTTCACTTGTGTCCTTCCAGCAACGTCGAAGCTTCACTTCCATACGTTAGAGTTGGTATCACAATACGGTTATGTAGTAACTTTTTCACTTCCATGCTCACTTCCCTGCTTCTTATCACTGCTTTCAAGGAACCAGCAACCTTTCTTCCCTGCTGTACCCTTTCAGACACTTCACCCTCCAAACCTCCATCCTTACTCATCACACTACACAAGTACTTAAACGTACTCACATTTTCCAATTCCTCACCATCCAACCTCGCTGTACATTCACTGACTTCACCTTTCTCAAAGACCATCACTTTACTCTTCCCTACATTCACCTTTAGATTCCGTTTGTTACACACTCCCCCAAACTCATCCACCAAGCCTTGCAGTTCTCCTTCGTCTTCACTCAACAACACAGTATCATCTCCAAACAACAGTACAGGGAGTTTCCAAACACTACCCTCTCTCACCAGGGCCACTTCAACATCCACTACCCTACCTTGTACCTCTTTTATTACCCCATCCATGTACAGATTGAACAACCATGGAGACATGACACATCCCTGTTTCAACCTAACTTTCAAAGAGAAAAATTCACTCAGTTCACCATCCACACACACTGCAGCCTTAGCACCATCATACATACTCTTCACAGCATTCAACGACTTCCCATCTACTCCATATATTCTTAATACTTTCCACAATCCTTGTCTATCCACCCTGTCATATGCTTTCTCCAAATCCATGAAAGCCGCATACAACTTCTTTCCCTTCTCTAGAAACTTTTCCACTAAAGATCTAAGAATGAATATATGATCTACACAACCTCTTCCCTTCCTAAAGCCTCCCTGTTCTTCTCCAACTAATTTCTCTGTTCTTTCTCTAACTCTGTCAATAAGCATCCTACCATACACTTTTCCTATTATACTAAGAAGACAAATGCCCCTATGATTACCACACACTTCTTTTTCCCCTTTTCCTTTGTACAATGGAATAATTATACCTGACTTCCAATCCTCCGGGACTCTACCTTCCTCCCAGGCCAATCTGCACATTTTCCACATCCTTTCTGCTACTATCTCTCCCCCATACTTCAGCATTTCACCACACACTCCATCAATTCCTGGGGCTTTCCCCAATTTAACTTTTTTCATTGCTTCCACAACTTCTATCCTACTGATTTCTTCCTGTCTTCTCACCTCCCTCCTTCTCCCAGCCATTCCCCAGCCACTTATACTCGCATTACTTCCATCCTCTATGTTCAACAATTCCTTAAAGTGTTCTCTCCATCCGCTCACTTTTTTTCCCTTCTCCACTAGTAATCTACCATTTTTATCTTTCACTCCCCTGCTAACTTCACTTCCACCCTGCCTTACTCTTTTCACCTCTTTCCAGAACATTTTCTTACAGTTCCTCCACTTTACACTCAAGTTCCTTCCAAATTCCTCATCTGCTCTCTTCTTACTCTTTCTTACTAATCTTTTCACCTCTCTCTTTCTTTCTATATATAACTCTCTCTTCTGCCTCTCAACTTCTTCCACGCCCCTATTTCTCATCCATTCATTGTATGCTTTCTTCTTTTGTGCCACAGCCTGTCTCATCTCTTCATTCCACCACGCTGTTCTTTGCACACCCCTCCGTCTTCTCTTTATCCCACACACCACATCACATGCTGCACATATTTCTTCTGTAAATATCCTGCACACACCTTCCACGTCCCCCATCTGCTCCAATTCATATTTCCGCAATCGTTCCTCCACTTCTCTCTTATACTCTGCCTTTTTCTCATCATCTTGTAACCTTTCCACTCTCCTTACAAATACTCCTTCTTCCCGTCCTTCCCTTCTTCTATTTATCCATCCTACTTGGACCTTGATTTTGGCCACCATCAAGTAGTGGTCAGAAAGTCCACTCTCCCAACCTCTATAAGCTCTTGCATCCATTACACATTTTCATCCACACACACATAATCAATCATTGCCTTCCTTTCATTCAGTTCACCACCCACCCTTCTCATCACTCGCCATGTATACCTGTGGATCATTTTGTGCCTGAAGAGGGTATTGCCTATCACCAACCCCCTCCCAGCACAAATGTCCACTAACGCACTGCCATTCTCATCTGTCTCAGCAGGCACACCCCACTCACCAACTATTCCATCCACCTTCACATTCCCTATTTTACCATTCATATCACCGATCAAAAACACTCTCTCATTCCTTCCAGACGTTTCCATGCATATATATATATATATATATATATACATATATATCTACATCTCTCTCTCTATATATATATATATCTATATCTATATCTATATATCTATATATATCTATATCTATATCTATCTATCTATCTATCTATATATATATATATATATATCTATATCTATATCTATCTATCTATCTATCTATCTATCTATATATATATATAGATAGATAGATAGATAGATAGATATAGATAGATATATATATATATATATAGATTTATATATACTGTAGATTTATATATATATATTTATATATATATATATATATATATATCTTTCTCTCTATATTGTTACATAGCCTATGATTTCATCATCCTTTGTGTAATTTTTAACGCACAGTGTGCTGCATGTTTGATCACGAGCGTGTTCTGCCTCAGTTCCCCCTTCTACCGTTATGGTAGAGTAAGTCGTCCTCTCTGTTGTTCAGTGCGGGATTGTCAACTCTTTGTCCCCATGGCTTCATTTGCGCGTCCTTCTTACAAGTTGTATCAAGCTCTGCCGGCCCCTATATAATGAGCTCAGTCTCTGCATCATGGTCACTTAGATCTACTCCTCATTTTGCTCACATCTCTGTCCTCCCCTGTACAGTTATTATTATTGTGAGTGCTCCGGAAATCTCCAACCATCTAGCAGCTGTGTAATTTGAGTATAACTGTTGTTGCATTTTTTCCTTGTGCTGTATAGCATGAATTGATGATTTGTAGGCCTAGTGAGGCTTTTTTGTAATTCATGTAGGGTTCTTTATGTCAGTCATCATTAATAATATTTTGTATCTGTGGTGATTTGTCTTGCGTTGGCTGAGCATTACCCAGCGTATTTTCATTTTATCAGGGCTGACTTAGATGAGTTTACTCTTGCTAATTTCATGTTAATAGAGGCTATTGCAGTTGAACCATGTATTTCCTGTTTTTTGCTATTACATTATCCTTATGAGTCCTGGAATGTTTTGTTGTTGGTTTGAGCATTGAACTTTAACTTGTAATTTTACCTAACTCTTTTGTTTTGAACCTGGAACTTTACGGGACAGTAGTGATTTTTAGTATTCTCACTTAAAGTGTACATTATCTTTCTCTGTTCCGTAACATAGATTTGGCGACCTCTTATCAGGATATTCATGATATTATCATAAGGATATTGCTTGATATTTTGTGACTGTGATTTATTCATGATGTCTACTATTACTACACTTGATGAAGCCAAAGATTTTTTGTCAAATATGCAAACAGTGTGTGATGTAGAAAACAGAACAAAGAATGAACTTAAGCTTGTTGCTCAACAATTGGGAATTGCTGTTCGCTCTCATCATTCTAAAGATCAAATTGTTGATATGATTAATGAAAGCTTGTTTAATGTAACTCCTCCAAATGAGGAAACGCAGATTGAATTAGCTAAGTTACAGCTAGCCCTGCAGGAGGCTCTTGTTAATGAGGCAAATGCTCGTATTCATGAGGCACAGGTACAGGCTCAGGCACAAATTGAACTTGCCAGGATTCAGGCAGACCATGAGTATCGCATGAAACAAGGTGGAACTGGATCATCTAGCTCTGATGATTTTGATGTGGCTAAAAATGTTAAACTTGTCCCTCCTTTTAATGAATCTGATTTAACAAAGTATTTTCAGTTGTTTGAGAGGGTAGCTACAGGTTTTAATTGGCCCAAGGAGTATTGGCCAGTACTCCTTCAAACTGTTCTCACCGGTAAAGCTCAAGTAACTTATGCATCTTTGCCTCAGGATCAATCTGATAATTATGATGTAGTTAAGAGCTTGATTCTTAAGGCCTATGAGCTTGTTCCTGAAGCCTATAGAGTAAAATTTAGGACAACTTACAAGCAAGATAAGCAATCCCATGTTGAGTATGCAAAAATCAAAGAAGATCTGTTAGAGCAGTGGTTAAATTCTAAGAATGTGGATTCTGATTTTGGTAAATTTAAGCAGATGATTTTGCTTTAGGACTTCAAGAGGTGTATTTATAAAGATGTAAGCCTATATCTTGATGAGAAAAGAATAGATAATTTGTCTGATGCTGCAGTTTTAGCTGATGAATATGTTCTCACTCACAAGAGATATTCTAAAGAAAAAGGGAAAGCTGAGAGTAAGTACGTTGCCTCTACTCAGAGTACAGGTAACAGGAAAGAGAATAAAGATGATGTTTCTCAGGAAGTAAATACCAGCTTCACCTCTAGATTTCAGAAAAGTAAATGTACTTATTGTAGTAAGCTTGGTCATACTACGGAGAGATGTTTCAGGAGACAGCGTGATGTGAACAAAAAGGAGTCTTTAAATATTCAGTCAATTGGTCTAGTGTCCACTCTTGAGAGTTCCCAGAATTCTTTAACTGAGTTAACTGAACCTGCTTTGAGGGGTAACTTAAATTCTCATGATGGAGCTCCTCTTTTGAGCAGTAACGTGGGTGACACTCTCAAGAGTTCATGTGCTAATTTCCTGTCTGATGGTTTTGTCAGTCCTCTGGACAGTAATGACAGGAAATCAGTTAAAATATATCGTGACACAGGTGCTTGCCAATCCCTTATGCTGACCAGTGTTCTAGGCTCTAATGTTAATTCCTCTGATGAAACTGTAATCTTACAAGGTGTAGGGAATAATTACTTCTCTGTCCCTCTGTGCAGAGTGAATTTAGAGTCTGGTTTTGTTAATGGTTCCGTTATGGTTGGGTTGGTTGAGACACTCCCAATGTCAGGTGTAACTTTCTTACTTGGAAATGATATTGGTGGAAGTCAAGTGTGTCCAGCTCCTCAGTTGTCTAGTGAGCCAGTGGCTGCGTCCCAGGAATTGTGATGTCCCTGATGTGTTCCCTGCATGTGCTGTCACTAGGGCTAAGTCTAAAGTTACTGGTGGTTTAGAGGATAATGATGATGATGATGTTATCCTAGCTGACACTTTTCTTGCTAATTTGGACCACTCACCAGATGAGGCAGTACCCCGTAGTGTTGATAATTTGTCTCGTCAAGAGTTGGTTGAGTTGCAGGTTGCTGACCCTGAGTTGAAAGGTCTAGCTAACTCTGCTTGCAGTGAGGAAGAGTCAACTGGTTCTTCTACTTGTTATTATATAAAGTCAGGAGTACTTATGAGGAAGTGGAGACCCCCAACAGCATCAGCCAACTGTGAATGAGGGAGGTTGTACATCAAGTTGTCATCCCTCGTGTTTGTAGGCAGGATATCATTAGAGTGGCTCATGATTCCAGTTTGGCAGGACACCTTGGAGTGAGGAAGACTGTGGCACACATTTTGAAACACTTCTACTGGCCAGGTATCTTCAGGGATGCTTCCTGGTATTGTAAGTCTTGTCACACCTGTCAAGTTGTGGGGAAGTGTAATCAGACTGAAAAGGTTGCACCTCTAGTTCCCATTCCTCCTTTTGAGGCGCCATTCACCCGTGTGTTGGTGGATATTGTGGGCCCTCTTCCTAAGACTTCTTCAGGATTTTCTTATGTGTTGACCCTGATTGATATGGCTACTCGTTATCCTGAAGCCATTCCACTTAGAAATATCTCAGCAAAGAACGTGGTTAAGGAAATGCTAGGGTTCTTCACAAAGTTTGGTCTGCCCAAGGAGGTACAGTCAGACCGGGGAAGTAATTTCATGTCAAACGTTTTCAAGCAGTCTCTGAAAGAGTTGGGCATCACCCAGATCACGTCTTCAGCTTACCATCCCCAGACCCAAGGAGCGTTGGAGAGATATCATCAAACACTCAAATCGATGCTCAAGAAATACTGTTTGGAACATCAGAAAGACTGGGATAAAGGTCTTCCATTCGTTGTATTTGCCGCAAGAGAATCTCCAAATGAATCACTGGGCTTCTCACCTTTGAACTACTGTTTGGCCATGAAGTAAGAGGACCCCTTAAGCTACTCAAGGAATGCTGGCTGTCGGAGGAAGATGACGTCAACCTGCTGGAGTATGTGATGAAGTTCAAAGAACGGCTGTCCACTGCTTTACAGCTGGCGAGAGAGAATTTAGGAGCTGCTCAGGAGAAGATGAAGACTTGGTATGATAAGAAGTCCAGGTTATGCCACTTTCAGCCAGGAGATCAGGTTTTGATTCTGCTACCAGTTCATGGGCAACCTCTTCAAGCCAAGTTTAGTGGTCCTTATTTCGTGGAGAAGAAACTCAGTGATGTCAACTATGTCATCGCCACACCAGATCGTAGAAAGAACAAGCAACTTTGTCACATCAACATGCTAAAGTTATATCACAGGCGGGACGAAAATAATCCAGTCTGCACTGTAGCTGTTCCACCCGAGTCTGCAAGTGAAGCTCTCCCATGCAGTATGAGCCTGAGTGATAGTTTGGGGAAGAATCCTGATATCATGAATGATCTCCAGACTAAGATTTCTCATCTACCTCCCGAGGAAAGGCAGGAGTTTTCGGCATTACTGCAGGAGTACCCGCAAGTGTTCCGTGCTACTCCAGGAAGAACCACTGTGTTGATGCATGATGTCGATGTTGGAGACGCAAAGCCAATTAAACTGCCTCCTTACCGTGTGAACCCAGTGAAAGTTCCTCTCATCCAGAAGGAGCTTGGCTACCTGTTGGACCACAAGATGATTGAGCCCTGTCAGAGCGAGTGGAGTTCTCCTGTCACTCTAGTCCCTAAGCCAGGTGGGTCACAGAGGCTTTGCATCGACTACAGACGTGTTAATCAGATAACCAAAACAGACACTTACCCTCTCCCTCGCGTGGAAGATTGCATAGACAAGATTGGAAAGGCTAGGTACATAAGTAAGTTTGATTTGTTAAAGGGATACTGGCAAGTACCTATGACTGAACGTGCTAGGGAGATCTCATGTTTTGTAACACTAGGAAAGACTTTTGCATGTTCTGTAATGCCATATGGTATGAAGAATGCACCAGCCACATTTCAGAAGCTCATGAATGTTGTAACAGAGGGTTTGGCAGGGTGTGTTATTTATATTGATGATGTATTAATCTTCAGTGACAACTGGAAAGATCACCTATGCCATGTCAGTAAATTTCTTGACCGTTTAGTTCGGGCTAATCTTGTAGCTAATTTATCAAAGTGTGAGTTTGGTCAAGCTAAGGTTCAGTACCTTGGGTATGTAATTGGTGATGGACATGTTGCACCACCAGCAGCTAAGGTTCAGGTTATAAGTGATCTTCCCAGACCTAAAAGTAGGAAAGAGCTACAAAGATTTTTGGGAATGGTAGGTTATTACAGGAGATTTGTTCTTAACTTTTATATTTTTGTATCACCACTTACAGACCTACTGAAAAAGGGAGTTGAATTTGTATGGACCGATAACTGTGAATCCTCTTTCAACAAACTTAAAGCTATCCTATTAAGTCAGCCAGTGCTCGCTCCTCAAAATTTTGCCAAGCCTTTTAAGATGGCTGTTGATGCAAGTGATACAGGAGCTGGGGCTGTTTTGCTGCAAGAGGATGATCAGGGTATTGAACACCCTGTATCTTATTACAGTAAGAAGTTCACTCCACCTCAAAAGAACTACTCAACTATTGAGAAAGAGCTTTTGGCCTTGATTTTGGGTT
Organism: Coenobita brevimanus; assembly: GCF_032717465.1. Classification (NCBI taxonomy): domain Eukaryota; kingdom Metazoa; phylum Arthropoda; class Malacostraca; order Decapoda; family Coenobitidae; genus Coenobita; species Coenobita brevimanus. The sequence continues at coordinate 5,084 of NW_027642382.1, read as the reverse complement.
TACAGCATTTTTCATTTTATTTGTGTTCTGGTTTTGACCCCATAGTCATTTATACCGATCATAACCCACTGAAATTCCTTAGTAAGTTTAAAGATAAAAATCAGAGATTGACAAGATGGAGTCTACTTCTTCAGGAGTATTCATTAGACATACAACATGTCAAGGGGAAAGAAAATGTTATTGCAGATTGCTTATCTAGACTTTAGACAGATTGTTTTAGAGTAATAAGAAATTTCCTTTGTAAATTTCTTTTTCTTTGTGGGGAGGTGTTACATAGCCTATGATTTCATCATCCTTTGTGTAATTTTTAACGCACAGTGTGCTGCATGTTTGATCACGAGCGTGTTCTGCCTCAGTTCCCCCTTCTACCGTTATAGTAGAGTAAGTCGTCCTTTCTCTGTTGTTCAGTGCGGGATTGTCAACTCTTTGTCCCCATGGCTTCATTTGCGCATCCTTCTTACAAGTTGTATCAAGCTCTGCCGGCCCCTATATAATGAGCTCAGTCTCTGCATCATGGTCACTTAGATCTACTCCTCATTTTGCTCACATTTCTGTCCTCCCCTGTACAGTTATTATTATTGTGAGTGCTCCGGAAATCTCCAACCATCTAGCAGCTGTGTGTAATTTGAGTATAACTGTTACTGCATTTTTCTTGTACTGTGTAGCGTAAGATGTTAATTCTCAGGCCTAGTAAGGTTTTTGTAATTTATGTAAAGGTTCTTATTGTCAGCTACCATCAATAATAATTTGTATCTGTAATAATATATCTTGGCATTCTCACTGAGCATTATCAGTGGTATCTCATTTTAACAGGGCTGACTTAGATAAATTTGCTCATGCTAGTTTCGTGTTAATAGAGGCTATAAACAGTTAACCATATATTTAACCTGTTTTTTTTTGCCATTGCATTATCCTTTATGAGTCCTGAATGTTTTGTTGTTAGTTTGAGCATTAAACTTTAACTTGTAATTTTACCTAACTCTTTTGTTTTGAACCTGGAACTTTACGGGATAGTAGTGATTTTTCACATATTCTCATTTAAAGCGTACATTATCTTTCTCTGTTCCGTAACAATATATATATATATATATATATATATATATATATATATATATATATATATATATATATATATATATATATATATTGTACGTGGAGTATATATAACATGGATCTCCCTCCTTCCTTTAGTATTCTTGGTAGTTGTATTTCTATTCCCCTTGACTTGTTATATGTGATTTTTCAATGCGTCTCTCCTAAAAATATATATATATGGTAGGTGTATATAGACTGGCAGGTGTTGTTTTGATGCCGTCACAAATACTGATGCTGTGTGGGGACTTTATATATTCGTTTATCTCTTATAGTGTAGTGACGGGGAAGGTGTGGGTAGGGGAAAGGGCGGCACATCTACACAGCAGTTCTTATATATATATATATAGTGTTATAGGTTTCCCTAAATTTATCCAGCCCCTCCCCCCGCCTCTTAACGGATTTCCGCCAGTATACTCTTTGTGTGTATATATATATGTATATATATATATCTTATATACTGCTAAGTCCTCTGAACTAATATGATCACTGAGTGCATGACATCTCATCAGCCGTTTGATATGCAACACTATGTGAGTATATCTTTGCTTCTGCTGCTATAAAACCGTCCATCTATCGATATTAGGTATATTTTCAGTACACTGTGGATATATAGCGTCGTTTGCTTTCTTTTATAGATTTTCTTTCAGTAGGTAAAATCTTGCTGTAAGTATCACTTCATTTGTGTATAAAAGGTGGTCATGTATTATAGCCTACAAATAAGTGTAAATAATGTCAGATCTGTGCAATAAGAATTAAGAATCGGCCAGGCAGGCAGTGGGCACCGTTTACAGTTCAGCATGGTAAATAATTCAGTCCCTACACCAGGTCGGGGTCCTCAGGTGGCCGTGGGTGAACACGTCCGTCACCAGAATTGGTATTAATGTCGTGGCGGGCAGGCAGGCAAGGGGAATGACCGCTATATATATTTGGCATTGGGAAATGTGTGTCTGTTTCACAGCCAAATTTAGACTCACACTGGCTCCAGCTTCAGGATATTCTGTTTGTATTTGTGAGGCAAGTTTTAATGGGTGTGAGCCTGGAACTATGTCATGCCCAAGCTGTTACGGATAATTCAGTCCTTGGGAGTTATAATTCTTACACATTTTATCAGGTTTTCTTGTGTCCTTTCCTAATTTCTCTATTAAAAGATCAAAATATATTTTTATATATATATATATATATATATATATATATATATATATATATATATTGACAGTCTATAGATACCGTATGTAAAATGTCTGTGTGTGTCTTCGTCTGCATATGTCTTCGTGTACTGAAGAAAATAACAACTCAATTGCAAAAGTTTCTGGTTATGCCTTCTCACCTCCATTACCACGCATGGCATCATGCCTCACCCCCAACACATTACCACTGCCTCTCCTCTCCCCTCCTAAACCTGTCCCCACTACTACCCCAGTCAGAACCAATGTTCAACATCCACCCAAACCCAACCCTCACCCCTCACCCTCACCACATCCCACTACCATTACCTTCTCCTCCTTCTCCTCCCATCTCCCCAACCCATCGACTCCTCGCCCCACTTTTCCACCTCAGTCATTTCACGCCCACCTCCATTCAATACATATTTCGCATAAAGTATTTGTGGACAATAGTCTGATAATGACGTGTTATGCTGTGATAACATTAGGATTAGTAGGAAGAAATGTTGTCTAGATCTGGAAAGATATAAAGGATAGGAAATAAGGCGCTAGAAATCAAAAGAAGGCAACGTTTAATACGAACGTAATGAAACCCACAGAAAAGAATTCCATTTCTTTATCATAGTAATGTACGGGGGAAGATGGAGATGGTAAGAAAAATTAGAAAAAAATGAAAAAGGTGTGTGTGTGTGTGTGTGTGTGTGTGTGTGTGTGTGTGTGTGTGTGTGTGTGTGTGTGTGTGTGTGTGTGTGTGAGAGAGAGAGAGAGAGAGAGAGAGAGAGGACTGTGGTAACGCAATATAGGCTACTACGAAAGAGGGTAATACTGAAGAATAAATCAGGGTGAGTTAGAGCGAGTGCATTAGTGTGTGAGAGTGAGACAGGAAGTGTGTTGGGACATATCGAGTATGAGAGTGCTTGAGAGCCTGTAAGTGTGTCAGACAGCAAGTGTGTGAGTGTCCAGAAAATGTGAGCTGTGTGAGAATATAATTATGTCTGAATGTTGAAGGGACAGAATATATATGTGAGTGCAAGTGGTCGACTGAAAACATTTGGACTTTATAGAATGTGTGAAAGGATTATATTGAGTACTTCTTGCGAAAGCCTGTGTTTGACAGAGTGAGTGAGTGACAACAGAAATTTGGTGGGTGTGAATATTAAAGTTTGTGACTGAAGCTGTAGTGCATGACATAGTGTCTCGTGAGGGCATGCTAGGAACTATTTCAGAAAGAGAGAGAGAGAGAGAGGCGTTTGTGTGGCTCTTTCCAAATGCATGTACCTACAGTGAGGGGGCAATGTGAATAAGAGAGATGCTGAGATTACCATACGTGAAAGGGGAACAGTGAGAACTACAGCTTGAGTACGGAAATTGAGGAAGAGGGAAGGGGAGGAAAGTATAGGAGGAAGGGTATAAATAGAAAGCGAAGTGAAGAGAACATCAGTACCAAAGACACCATCCTTGTTGTTCTCCTAACGGCATAACCAGGTTGCTCTCTATTAACAAAATATGGATCCAGTTTTGGCAGCACCCCCACCTGCCTGCTGCAGCCACAGTATTGTATTCTTATAATAAGCTTCTTTCCTTGCAAATTTACCAGGCCCAAGAAACGGTCCAGACATCATATTTATAAACTATCCAGGGTGCTAAACTTACCTTGTGCTCAGTATAAGATTGTTTGTATATGTGTTGGTGTCATTCATGCAATTACCTAGCACTTCACAATCAACTAACAGAGAAAATTAAGTGGCAGAATACGGTAGACAAAAGCACAGCAATATGGGTTAGACATTAGTAAGGGGATTTGTTCTCCGTTAAAATGATTATGGGTCTATAAATACCACGCCAGCTCTAGTGACATGGCACAGTCAGTCTACCGGAACAAGAAAGAGAGAGAGAGAGAGAGAGAGAGAGAGAGAGAGATGCCAGATGAGAGAGAGAGATCTTCTGCCAGAGAGCATTTGAGATGAAGAGATTCACGGAAATGGAGAAAGGAATGTATCGGTACACACACGGCTAGCACTAAATATCGTGCCACCGCTAGCACCAATAAATAATATGTATCGTCGCACTGCTGGCCGCAATTTAATGTAGCCGTTATGGAGTAGCGGTTGACTACATATTAAGTGTTCTGCTGTATAGTATAACTAGACCACCGTGTTGGATCGACGACACTGTCTGTAGTACACGTCAGCTACTCGCCGTCACTGCCCGACACTTCCCGCAAAGGTCCTCTGCCACGAGAAGGTGGAAGCTGGTCTGTTATTAAGTGGTAGCGTAAGGTGACAGAAATGAGCAGATTAAATCTCTCTTTATTGGGTACAGAATAATATAACTGCGACCCGAGAGATATGTAGGAGCGACACCAACCTCCACTTTATAACTGTAAAACGGCCTCTGGCGGCACAATACGCTCACCGAGGCCCGACTGAGGGAGGCAGCGATTGCTGAGGTCAGCTAAAAAGTGAGGTGCCGAGCATTTACATATACTCTGGGCTTATGCAAAAAGTAGAGATAAATGACAACTCTACTAGCACATTATACACCTCTATTAAAATGGTATTAAGTACATTCACATATACCAACATAATAAATGGTTCCCCAGGACTTTACACTTACGCACTATTCAGATATCTTTTCACTTCTCCTAACCTTCTTTTTATAATTGAAGTAGGGTGGCACTTGTGGTCTGCCATCCACCTTCTTCCTATACCACAGCTAACAGCGAAATGATATTTGGTTGTTCATCATTCACACTTCATTACACACTGTTAATTATGACTAAACAGCTTTAAAAATTATTATGTAAAATGTGTGATACTACAACTT
>NW_027642381.1:0-4995 GCF_032717465.1 Coenobita brevimanus | reverse complement strand
CATATGGAAAAAGATGTTTACTCCAGAACATCGCTAAAATACACCATTGACGTCCTCGTCGACATTGTTGTCCTAACTACCGTGTAGCCTAACCAGAGTGTAGGGTAGCTAACTATTCAGGAACATCCACTTGCAATCCTCGGGAGTACGGACACGTGGTATCAGTGGGTTCCTTTAGTTGGCGCCTTAAATAGTAGCCTAAACCACAAACACAGGACAAGACCACAATAAGTAGAAGACCAATGCTGCCAGGACCAAAATAGGAAGGAGAAAGGTATGAAGGAAGATAGGACAGTACATAAGGCTCTAAATCAGTCCTGTTCAGGTGGGAGAGGAAGGTAAGCTCCTTTAATACATGAGACAGCCTGTTTACATTCAAAGGAAGTAACGTGAATGAAAGGTAAAGAGGGTCATTAACTAGGATGAGAAGTTCACTGTCAAAGCTAGATGATGCTTGCTAGGCAGAACTGCTATCTCTTTACTGTGTAACTCACAAAAATCAGGTGCAATATAGTACCCCTTTACTGTAATGAATTGATTCTGCGAGGCACAAATCACAGTTACATCCTCTGTCTCAGGAAAGTAAAAGTACTGTTTCGCATGAATATGAGCATGGAAAACTGACTTCAACTGAATGGGTTGGAAAGTGCAACGTTGCAGAGCAGAGGAAGTATTTGTGCCCAACAAGGCCCTCTTACACTCCTCTACCTTTAATGGTACGAAGACAAAATGGAAAGCAGGACATACATGGAGATCAAGAAATGAGGCCTTGCACTTCTCAAATTCATCCACAGTCGTTTCTACTACATATTTCTTGTCATCTGAGACAACTAGCACCTCTGGACCCTCTTCAATAACAACAAGTGTATTAGTAGCAGTAGCAAAAGGGAAGGAAATGAGCCGCCATGCCTGGTATGTTACAGCATTCCTCATAGGTACCAATATAAGGATGCCTTCATGGGTCAACTGGGCCTCTAACAATGGGTAATAATATTCCAGTTGATTCAGATCAAAGAGTGGCATAAGTCCATGCTTCCACATAGCTATATAGCTATATCAAGTGCATTTGTTAATATATTAGTAGGCAGCAATAAAGCATTAACCCTGTTCAAACTTGCATCGATTAAGCCGTCCACCATATTGGCTGCATGCTTCTCCAAAGCAGTGGTTGACTCGTCGAGAGCATGTAAGTACTCAGCGAATAACACCAAGTTAGCTAGGGTTGGTAGGTTAATTTGGATGTTGTTCACAAGCTCTACTAGATGGTTGGTAGTCCTAATTATCTCGTTAGCTTTGTTAGTGAACTCATCTAACTGTTTATACACATGCATGATTAATCTATTATTGGCTTTAGCGGCCAGTGTCAAGTCATGCATCTGTCTACCCAATTGCACTACATCCTTATCTAATGCCGTACCAAAGAGTTGTTGAGACAATCCACAAGTCCTCTCTTAGTACGTGCATGGACATGCTTGGAAAGATCAGAGTGTACGTTAGGTAAAGCTACATGCAAGTTAGTGAGCCTGTCGGTGAGCCTGTCTGTGAGCCTATCTATATGCCTAGTCTGAAGCTCACAAAGCTTCAGTGTCAGAGTTCGTCAATCGTGGGTTTCGACTAAACATCTTTCCCACTTCCAATAGTTGCTGTCTGAGATTCGACAAGCCTTTGGAGACCTCCTTGACAATATGTGGCATTTGGAGATAGCCTTCCATTGGAGAGTAGACGCATACTGCATCTTCCACTACCACGACTTCTCCAAGTGGGCTCTTCAGTGCTCCTGGCATTAACGCAGTCGTGTGTATCCGATGTCGTTCCATAGGTCCACCCCAAGCAACGCATGAGGGAGTATGAGCCACAGCCACATTTTTTTCTGCAAGAGTAGATACTCCCTTAATCACTCTTTGTTGTGGGATCGTAGCTTGCTGCGATACTCTTGGTTAGGGACAGGTACGGATGACGACATAGACTGTGACTTGAAGACAGAGGGCACAATACCACACTCAGACGATAGGCCTAGCTCTTGACTTACTAGTTCGATCCTATCAGTATGTACTGCCTCCTGAGTTCCATTAGCTTCATCCTTTATTCTATAAGTATTTCCACGTACTCGTTCCACAACGGTATATGGTCCCGCGGAACTTCGGTCTGAGCTTGGAAATTCTCTCAGGGTTGTGGATCATGACCTTCTGGGCCTGCCTGTAACGCTCTCTTTCTTGACTACCCTTGTGTTGTTTCGCCATCATCTCCGGGGCTCTTGGAGGCTTTTAATTTTTTCCGTACTTCACTGTGTATAAATTGGAATTTCAACAACTGTACCTTTGCGTAGTCTTCTTCGTTGTCTACTGGAGTAGGAGGTCCAGCCAACAAATCAATGTAGGGTAACACTTTCTCTTCTCTCCATATAAGGATATAATGAGGAGACTTCCAGTTGATGAATTTTCTGAGGAGTTGATAGTTCGCCGCTACATGTGGTAGCCAGTCTTCCCAGTTATCCTCTTGATTTGAGGTTATTACTGGTCCTCAAGACTTCCAGTATCTTCCTGTTTGTTCTCTCCACCAGGCCATTGCTCTTGGGACTGTAAGGCTGTTACAAAAACTTGCTTTACTTCCACATACGGCAGATTTCTTGTAACACCTGGTTACGAAATTCACTGCCATTATCGCTGAGTGGCATTACCTTAGGGTGTAGAGTATGGACAAGTCACTGAAGTCACAAAAGCGTGCGCCACCTCCTCTGGAAGTTTTCTGTCTGTAAAGGTGCTAAAACAGTGAATCTGTGAGGAAATGGTCCACTGCCACCAGTACATAACTTGAACCTTCACGACTTCTCGGCAACGCTAAGGAGATCAATGGAGACTGTATCCCAGGGTTCTTTTTCCGGTAGAGGATACTCCTAAGATGGGAGTCGGAAGTCCCGTGGATTTTCTCGTATTTCCGCACATTTGACACATTGACTGACGTGGGCTTCACATATGTCCTTCCTCATGGTCGGCCAATAGTATTTCTTTCTCGCCTCACCGTATGCATCTATCGCGACCGGGATGACCCGCTTGAGGTTGCACGTCATGAACTAACTGTAACACGGCTTGCTGTAAAGGTAGCAGGAACAACCAACTGATATGCAGTGTCCTTCCCTGGGGGTTGCTTGATACAAAGACCCTGTTGAAGATGGAAGTGAGTCATTGGTACTGGGAGTTCAGGTAGACAAGTCTCTGTCGCCAGACTCCAAGGCATAGATGACTTGAGACCACATCGCATCATTACGTTGTTCCGCTTTTACCGTATCTGAGTGAATACTCAGCAAGAGCAACATCCTCTGCTATGGTAGCAGCAATGTGTTCTACTCAACGCGTCGGCTACAACATTTTGACGGCCTGATAAATATCTGACCTCTGGATCAAACTCCATTACCTTGCCAAACCAACGTGCAACCTTACTCGTGCAAGTTTTTTTTCCTCTTAAACAAGTCGCGTATGGGTGCATGGTCAGTTAAACAATTATCCGGTAGCCAAAAAATAATATCCCAGAAATGTAACCCTAACGCCCCACCCACGAGCTGCTAATGTCTCCAAATGTGTCGTCGAATAGTTCTTCTCTGGGGGTCTTAATGCCCTACTAGCATACGCTATGGTATGTGTCTTTCCTTGCAATCATCCTTCTGCTGTAACACTGCTCCCAGACCCAGACCTGAGGCGTCTGTGCACAGATAGAAAGGTTGAGTATAATCAGGAAACGCTAATACGGGTGTTTCTGGACATGGCTTGTTTTGAGCTCGTTGAAGCTTTTTCTCTTCCCGTGAGGGTCCCCATTTCCATGCAGCGTCCTTCTTGGGTAGCGTTGTTAAAGGTGATGCTATGATGGCCTTACTCTATTGGACAAAACTCCTATAAAAGCCAGTGAGGCCTAGGAACGATCTTATCTGATCCTTGTTCTGTGGTGTAGGAAAATAGGTCATCTAGATATGCTAAGACGTCTTGCCCTAACATCTCGCCAAACAATTGGTTTATCATCCGCTGAAATGTTAAAGGAGCATTACTCAGTCCAAAAGGCATCCGGAGAAATTCAAAGTGCCCACACTGAGTGCTAAAAGCAGTAATGGGACGCAACTCTTTGGTCAGCTCCACCTGCCAATACCCTGACGCTAGATCCAGACAAGTAAACACAGTATTTCCCTTACCTAATGATTGAAGTAAGTCTGCAGATGCGGAATCGGGTAACGATCCGGTACTGTTACCTTGTTCACTTGCCGAAAATCCACAACAGGTCTCACACCACCGTCCTTCTTAGGCACTAGAAAGAGTGGTGCATTCCAAGGCGAGGAGGAAGGCTGGATAACGTCATCACGAAGCATCCTTTCAACTTCCTCATCCACTGCTTTCCTTTGGCTGTGCGGTAGACGGTATGCGGGCACATAAACTGGATTTGTACCAGGGCACAAACCAATATGATGCTTCACCCACTATCCGTCCTACCCAGCGCTTCTCCTGAAGCAAGTGCTACTACGTCGGGAAAATTCTCTAAGGAGAGCTAGGAGTCGTGTTTTATGGTCTACATTATCCGTGACCTTCACGTATTGCTCCAGCTGTTTTTCCCAGCCAGACGTATGGGTCCGACTGAGTGTTCAGCTGCTTGAGATGTAACTACAGGAGAGATCACCAGCACGTCGTCGACTTCCTTATGGGGGCACCATAGCACATCAAGTCGCCTATATAACAACCATCTCTGAGCTTAACTGCGCCACCACTCACATTTGGCGATGAAAGAGGGGCGTCTTCTGGTCTTGGCCAACGCTAGTCAGAGTCGATTCCAGCGACAATGCCTTATGTTTTACAGTCTCAGTTAAGCATGCTACATCAGTTCCCACCGACACGTCAGGTACTCGGACAGGAATTTTACAGACAGTTCGACTGGGTAAGTGGTGATTACCACTCACTATAGCCCTGACTTTCTTCCAGTCCATACCCTCCGCTTCGTGTGCATCCGGGGACTCCCTTG
>NW_027642380.1:0-24990 GCF_032717465.1 Coenobita brevimanus | reverse complement strand
AGAAGAGAGAGAGAGAGAGAGAGAGAGAGAGAGAGAAAGAGACAGAGAGAGAGACAGAGAGAGAGAGAGAAGGAAGGAGAGAGAGAGAGCGAGAGATTGAGAGAGAGAGAGAGAGAGAGAGAAGTGGGTGTTCAGGGGAAAGAAGAGGGTACTTGGGGGGGTAGAGATAGGGAAGAGAGGGGTGTGGGGCATGAGGTGAACGAGGAGAGGCTAGAGATGGGGGACAGACCGGTGGGAGTTAAATGGAGAATTTGAATTTGAATTTGATACATTTATTGAGATACACAATACTGTACATATAAAAATAGTAGTTGTACAATATCTCAAAAGGAAGATGATACTTAGGTAGTCATCTTCCCGAGCCTATTAATGTATTATATTAGATTACAATATACTGTACGTGTGATTGGTCAATAATTTTAAAGTGGACTAATTAGTAATCTTATATACAGTAATACATGTATTAAACTGTACAGTGAGTATAAAGAGAGTGCTGTTGTATGTAGTTACATGGAATTTGTTTGAGCATACTGATATATACCATATGTATATACATATTCACGTACACAAGATCGGTGAATGGAATAGGAAACAGAGGTCACAAACAGTAATACATTTGTACACACATAAAACTTATACATAGTGATCTACATATACATCCAGGAAAAACGCATTGTAAATACAAGTGTGAGGCTACAGAGTGTGGGTGCGGGAGAGGGAGGCTGCGGCGACCGGAGTCCCCAGATTATGGGGGAAGGGTTGGGATTAGCAGGTCACCACCAAACCTTACCCCCTCCCCTGGGTCCCCAACCACCAACCGCCACCACACCGCTCACACGCTGTGCCCTTGGTGTATAGCATACTGTACATATTAGTTTAAAATGTTGTACATTGTTTAATTTGTTATTTCAATAAAATCAATAACTCATTCGATTCAGGTCAAGGTGAAAATAAATGGGTATATTGTTGGGGTGTGTACAGATAAATACAAACGCAAGCGCACGAGCGCGCACGCACACAAATTATTGAGAGAGAGAGAGAGAGAGAGAGAGTTTAAAATGTTGTACATTGATTAATTTATGGAGTTGAGAGGTATATGAGGGAGGGGGGGTGAGCTGGGGGGAGGGTAGTCAAATGGTGGGTGACAGAGCGACTTGGAGGCGTTTTGTCTGCGGCCACCCTTTGCGGGATTGAGCAAGGCCACCGAGAGAGAAGGCCTGATAGATGTTCTGCTACGTCAGCACTACGTCACGACCTTAGGTCCTTCCAAGTTCCAATGCCGTATTGGCAACTCGACCACGAGTCTAATTGGCAACTTGTCAGTGTAATTTATTGGAGCGTGACGGTAGCACACCACACCTGTGTATCTTTATTCATTAGAATTATTCATGGTTTCTTTGACTCCCAGGCTTGTTAACTGCTATCTGCAATAATGCCAAGCAAGTGTTGTGTGCCATTCTGCAAAGGAAACTATGAAAATGGCCCCTCGGTGTGTATTTTCTCGTTTCCTAAAGACAAGGAACTTGTGGACGAGTGGACAAGGGCAATAAAACGGGATAATTTGTCACCTAATCAGTACAGCAGGGTAAGTAAATGTATTATTTTTATAGTCCCATGATTACATTCTAAGATTATTAACCTTTAGATAATATGTTGATTGCCAGATATTGACGAAAGGGTTAAAAATTTGGTGACCCGAAGTGAACATGCGGTGGGTTAGTGAGGTGACCTTGGTAGCCTTAATGGCGGAGGTCGCGGGGTCACAGTAGCCTATAGCGCATTTTAGACGACTCAAAGAAATTAGATAATATATGCACCGATATACAAGTAGTTGAGGAATGTTCCAGGTGTTCTTCGTTATAACATGGACATCGATACATATCACAATCGTATTATTATCAGTTTACTGCATTAGTAAACAAGGAACTAAAATAGCCTAATTTTCCATTTTCTGTAAAGTGCACTCTCCGTTTGATACAAAGCTTCATTTTTCATTTCTTTATCTGAGTAATGTAGTATTTGTTAATGTAGTATTTGTTATAGCATGCAGGATGTTGCCTCTGCTATTTGTAATACCAGCATAATGCATTATAACCAACGTTAGCCACAGTAATTATGTGAACTAAAAAAAAACGATAGTTCCCCCATTTTAATTTCCCATTTTCTCTAATGCGCGTTCTCCTAAAAACGATATATATATATTATTTTTTATTTGATGAACGTGTCAGATGTTTCTTGTTATAGCATACCTATAATAGTCGTATGACCAGACTGATGTAGTATTAAAGTTATCGCCATCCAGCACAGACTTCCAGGCCATTGTTTTTTTATGTTTGATTCAGTACATATATTCAAATGCATTAGAAATAATTGGATCAATCAGAAAAATCATGACAAGTACATGCAATTTCCACACTTTTCCATTGATGAGATATGTGATAGAGTAACCAGAATTTGTAAAGCTCCTTTTACTACTCTAAAACAACTTCACTCTCTAGAAGCAGATTCCCTCCTCAAGCATGCCTATAAGCTTACGCTAAAGTCTTTGTCACCCTCAAATCTCGAAAAACAAAATGTCAGCTTAGTGTTGCAGATTTTCAACGAATATATTGTACAAGCATTAATGACTCTAGGGAAAACACATAATTTACCATGCTTTGAAGATGTTGCTAATTACATACAGATAATCTATACTTGGTGGACAGTAATGAACGTAAAATCTCCATATAAAGGTTGTCGTCTTAAAAACAAATATGCTGCTCCAATGACAAGTGATGACAATGATGAAAGATATTTGTTCCTGCACAATTTCCTAAGCTGGTTAAATCTTTGGGATGGCATGACAGAAGTGACTGGAAAACTGACGAATGAAACATTTACTGCTCTGAGACATACGACCACACCCATATTACAAATAACCGATTATTGCATAGGTGAACTAAACATGAAATATATACTACCAGGAAAATTTCAAACTGATCATTTGGAGGCAAGATTTGGAAAATATCGGCAGCTTGCAGGAGGCAATTATAACATATCCATTAGACAAGTGTTTGAGTGTGAAAAAAAACTGAGGATGATATCTGTACTGAAGTTACCTCTTTATAACCAAAGTGTTTTCTTTAAAGTATTTGAAGAAGCAAACTGGGAGAAAATGGAAAATAATGATATGGTAAACATGCATAGGTTCGATGTTGATGTGACTCCAGAGGATATAGAAAACTCCATGGATCTCCTTCAAGTAATAACATACCTTGCAGGATTCTGTTGCTTTGCTGTGTACAAAAAAGTGAAATGTGAATTATGTAAAGACTTACTTACCACGATGACGAAATGGAATGCCTACCAGACAACCATAATTTCATGCAGGGCATAAGTAGAGGGGCTCTATTGTATCCAGAGGATGCTGTTGTAAATATTATCATGTATAATTATATAATCATTAACAAACTTACACAACATTCAGAGTTCACAAAATCCGTAAATCAAAGAAATATAGGCACAGAGATAACACTTAATGTATTGATGGATGAAGATGCCTTCCTTCCTATGAACAACTGTAATGAAGGTCATAACATAGAAAAAATTCAAAGAATGCTACTGTGGGCTTCCACAAATGCGTTGCTAAATAATTTCTGTGCAAAATTAAATGATCTCATAAATCAAAATAAAAAGACAGGGAGAAAAAGGAAGCTACAGACACTGACGTAAGGTAAAGTTAGGTTAGGGTAGGTAACAAAAACCAGACAGCCTGTAAATATTATCCCAGGTGGCTCAATTACCATCATACTCCTGTTAACTTATAGTCAGAATTTCATCATTGCTCATAAACATTGATGTACTGCATTTTATCGCCTGGGACGTAGTGTGGTGATGGAAGAGAGTGTGAGTGTAATGTTTTAAGTGCAATATAATGAGAAAGTGGACGTCGGTGGAGTGATGCGGTTGATAGTAATGTGAATGGTAACATGTAATGGTTTTGTTTCTGTGAGAAGTGAAGTGGGCAGTTTAATAATACATGTAAACCAATTGTTGATGGTGATGATATGTGTAAATAAAGGACTCATTTAACTGCTGAATTATGATATTCCTACTTAAGCAAGAGATTTTATTTAATGATGTATGTCTAGTTTAAATTCACAGCCAAATGTCTACACAAGTTGTATGTGGCGAGCAAATACTTTTAGGAAGTACATAGACGATACAAGTAAAGGTTCAGCGGGCTGAGAGCGCGGTGTGGAGAGGAGAGTCGGACCAAGGCCTTCTAAAATTAGAAGGCCTCGTGGTGGGGGCAACGGTAAGCCGTGACGTACTTGTAGGTAGGTCTAGGTAGTGTTGGGTCAGCTATGGTCGGGAGAGGTCACGCTGTGTGTTCAATAACAATAAGGACGGAAAAACATTGTATTATATATTGATATTTACATTATTTGTATGTTTTATTAAGGTAATAATGCCTTACATGTGTTGTGTTCCCAGATGTAAGGGAAATTATAAAAGTAAGTGTGTTTTTCCTTTCCGCAAGATAAAGAACTTGCCTCCACGTGGCTACGTGCCATTAAGCGCGACCAGTTCACTCCAAATCGGAACAGCAGGGTAAGTACAACATTATTTTCTGTTCATTATTATCATAAAAGTGTAGAGAGTACAGTGAGAAGCTTTAAGTCATCGTAGTTGTACTGAATATAAGAAAAATGAGGCCTTAGCCATGCTAGGGTGTAGGACCAAAGCCATTACACACACGTGGCTGGAGCTGGATAAGAGAGGAATATATAACCCTTCATTTTTCCTACATATCTCCACAGCTTTCCTCTATAAAGAAACTGAATCGAATTCAAACGAAATCTGCATTACCTTGTTCACCCCGTATATAAGAGGCCCAATATAATACCTCCAGTATACCATCAATATAACACCCCAATACACAGTAAGATTCTAAGTATAACACCCCAATATACTAACAATATTACAGCCCCAATGTAACACCCCAATATACCACCAATATAACACCCCAATGTAATACCAGCAATATAACATCCCAATGTAATACCAGCAATATAACATCCCCAATATACCACCAATATAATATCGCAGTATACCACCAATATAACATTACAATATACCACCAATAAAACAGCCCCAATATACCACCAGTATAACAGCCCCAATATACCACCAATATAACATCGCAATATACCACCAATATAACAGCCCCAATATACCACCAATATAACATCGCAATATACCACCAATATAACAGCCCCAATATACCACCAATATAACATCGCAATATACCACCAATATAACAGCCCCAATATACCTCCAATATAACAGCCCCAATATACCACCAGTATAACAGCCCCAATATACCACCAATATAACAGCCCCAATATACCACCAATATAATAGCCCCAATATACCACCAATATAACAGCCCCAATATACCACCAATATAACAGCCCCAATATAACAGCCCCAATACGTATATGATTTCACACACACACACACACACACACACACACACACACACACACAACAAAGAGTTAGTGAGGCAGAACCTTGACCGCTTCCTGACCACGCACCTTGCCCCTGACCCACGCGGCTGACGTCACAAGAGGATTGGAGAGGCCTTCTAATTTTAGAAGGCCTTGACCTCCCACGTCTCCCTTTGTCTCTCACTTTTGTTTATATCGATTTAACCATCTACCTGTCTACTAGATTACTTGCCTTTCTGTCTACTACTTACCTACCTTCCTTCATGCATATACATAGTGATTCTTTACCTACCAGCCTACTTACCTACTGGCCAACCTAACTACCTACTTTTCACAGGCCCATCAACCAGCACTATTTTCCCCTGCCTACCTTCTTACAAAATTCCCACGTAAAGACTCCCACCCTTCTTTCTTCCTCCTGCACTTTTCCTCTCCTCCTTTCCTTCCTGCCCTCCATCCCTCCTCTTGTACTTCGCCTCTCTCTCCACCAGTAGTCACTCCACGTAATGACAATCCATCTCATCTGCATATTTTTATTTTCTCACCCCTGTTTTTATTTTGCCATGTCAACTAATTTCCTCTATCTCTGTATCACTTGTCTTTGTCCCCCTCCTCTCCCCCTCTCCCTTCCCCTATACTCATCTCCCTCTCTCCACCTCTCTTCCCTCTTCTTCATCCTCTCTCAACTTTTCTAACTTCCCCACTCCCCTCTCTTCCCTATTCCTTCTCTCCCTCCTATCGCTCCCTCAGCTTCCTCCTCCCTTTCCCTTCTCGACCCCTTCCCCCACACCCCTTTCCCTTTTTTGCTCCCCCACAGCCTCCCCTCTCTCTTTCCTCTCTCATCCTCATCCTGCTTCTCCTTCCTTCCTCGTCATTCCCCCACCTCACATTCTTTTTAATCCCTCAGGCTTCCTCGTCTCCTTGCCCTATCCTCCCCCTACCCTTACACCCCCTCGCATCACCATCACAACCTCCCACACCCCTCTCCCCTCCCCACACTCCGTTCTCTCTCCCTCTCCCTATTATGTCCTCCCCCCTCTCCCCCCAGCCCGAGCACTTAGGTTATTGAAATCTGGTCGGCATTTTTGTGTTGGTGGTGCCATACACTTCGAGAAGGGTGCCACTCCCACGGTATGCAATCTGCTTACTTGATACACACTCACCATCAAGACGTATACCCCCCCCCCTCTCTCTCTAAAATCCCCAAAATAACTCCTCTCTCAATCCCCTAATGACCAATCTCTCAATCCCCTTTCGGCCAAATTTCAACTCACCCGTCCAGATTTCAGCACTTCCTTTATCTCTCAGTCTCTTTCTCTCCTCCTCAGCCCCTCTTTCAACCTCCTTAATCTTGTAACCTCTTTTTCATTTTTTTTTTAATAACCCTTCACTCCATCCCCCATAACTACTCTCCCAGTCCCAGCCTTTTTCTCATTCGTTTTCTCTCTCAACACATTTTTCTCACCATTAACACACAAATCCCCTGCCCGTTGCTCCACCTACTTTTCCGCCAACAACCCCGCTCTCACAACCCTTCAACTCCCAGTAACCCCTCTCTCAACCCCTAACAACTCCTGTCTCAACCTCTTAACCTCTATCTCAGCCCCTTGATTTCTTTTCGCAAACTCCTTATCGCCAAATTCGCGGCCACCCGTCCAGAATTCAGGATGTCCTTTACCCGCACATTTCCTGGGCAGGGCGAGGGGCCTTTTTCCGTGTGGCTGTCTTGGCCTCTCTTGGCGGCTGCTGCTGCGTCCACAAAAACCCGGCCCCGTACCTGAATTAATTTATCTCACGTTCGGGGATCATTCTTTACCCTCCCGGTTCTTTTGTTGGCGAGTTGAGTAAATCTTTCTGTAGATAATAAGAATAATACGAAGTACATGCAAGAGTACTGGAGTAAGCTGAGGTGTTTACGTCAACTCCTTCTATAGCAGAATAAAACCGTCTGCAGGTAGCCAGAATAATAAACAGGTAAAATAAGAGACTACAGTAATGGGATAAACAGTGTTCGATCCTATAATAAACAGGTAAAATAAGAGACTACCGTAATGCAATAAACAGTGTTCGATCCTATAATATACAGGTATAATAAGAGACTACAGTAATGGGATAAACAGTGTTCGATCCTATAATATACAGGTATAATAAGAGACTACCGTAATGCAATAAACAGTGTTCGATCCTATAATAAACAGGTATAATAAGAGACTACCGTAATGCAATAAACAGTGTTCGATCCTATAATATACAGGTATAATAAGAGACTACCGTAATGCAATAAACAGTGTTCGATCCTATAATATACAGGTATAATAAGAGACTACCGTAATGCAATAAACAGTGTTCGATCCTGTCAGTACCAGCAGTCCTTCCTAAGCTGAATAAAACCGTTTGTAGTTAACATGGATAACCTCAAGAAGAAATCCATTCCCGTCCCCGAATTAATTTATCTCACGTTCAGGGGTCATTCTTTACTTTGTCGTTTTCCTGCCACGGCTGAGTAAAAATCGTCTGCAAATACCATGAATAACGTGTAAGATTCGTCCCTCACATCTGAATTAATTTATCTCACGTTCAGGGGTCATTCTTTACCTCGTTCCTTTCCTGCCACGGCTGAGTAAAAATCGTCTGCAAATACCAAGAGTAACGTGTAAGATTCGTCCCTCACATCTGAATTAATCGCTTCAGCATGATGGTGTTGGCATGTTAGTGTTGGCTTGCTTCTTTTATTCTTTCTTCCACCAGGCGATCTGATTCATCTTTGTGGAGACTCTTGCAACTGCTGTAACTCTCCCTCCCTCCCTCCCTCCCCCTCTTCCCTCCTTCCCCTCCTGAGTGAGGTGGAGGGGGGAAGAGGGAGGGGGAGGCCAAGGATGAGATGGAGTGACGGGGTGGAGAGGTATATGAGAGAGGGGGGTGTGAATTGGGAGCAGGGCAGTGAAATGGCGGGGGACAGGGCGACTTGGAGGCGATTTGTTTGTGGCCCGCCACCCCAAACGGGATTGAGGCGTCTGGCAATAGATAGATAGAGAAGTAATGCATAAGACTGCTTGTTTAGTTGCATCATCCGCCTTCCATCTACCAAACAGCAGCCAAACCTGGCTGAATATTTAAGTGGAAAATATGAAAAATGTTAAATCAGACAAAAGTGAACTGTAATATACTTTAGTTATGGAGAAACCTGCCCATAATCCTATATAAATAGTTGCCCTGGCGTTTGTGTCCCTACTCAGTAACGACTCTTCTCACAACGCACTACCACCCCGCCTTACTCGTACACACTCTGGCACCTTATCTCCCCACCTTGTTATAGGTCTGCCTCTCTTCTTGTTTGTACTGTATAATTTCACACTTTTTCGCCCTCCAACACTACTCCCCCTTCTCTCTCGCTCTCTCTCTCTGTCTCTCAATCTTCATCAGCTTCCTATCCCGTTGTCTTTCTCTCCCCTTCCCCCACCCCCCTTCCCTGCTCTTCACCTGGTACGAGGATTTATGGTGTGCGTCTTAGCGTGCGTCCTGAGATTGACGTATGCGTCTCCCTGCCCGCCTCACACCACCACACTACACCTTTACACCACACCATGCGTCTCCCTGCCCGCCTCACAACACCACACTACACTTTACACCACACCATGCGTCTCCCTGCCAGCCTCACAACACCACACTACACTTTACACCACACCATGCGTCTCCCTGCCCGCCTCACACCACCACACTACACCTTTACACCACACCATGCGTCTCCCTGCCCGCCTCACAACACCACACTACACTTTACACCACACCATGCGTCTCCCTGCCAGCCTCACAACACCACACTACACTTTACACCACACCATGCGTTTCCCTGCCCGCCTCACACCACCACACTACACTTTACACCACACCATGCGTCTCCCTGCCCGCCTCACAACACCACACTACACTTTACACCACACTAGTTGCCTGATATTCTACCTCAGACCCTCACATGGCCGCGTCTCCTTTAGCATTACATTCTAGCTACGTGTAATGTCAGACGATTATATGGAGATGATAGTGAGTCATAGGAGCCTCAAGTGGATGTATGCGTCTCCCTGTCCGCCTCACAACACCACACTACACTTCCCTACACTTTACACAATACCGGTTACCTGATATCATCCCTGTCTTTACCCTTAACCAACACAACACCCTGTTCACTTCAGCTAGGCGTAAAGTTGCCGTCTCTCCATCTCAAGCAGTGCCTCATTCATTTTCACCCTTTAGGCATCCTCCTCTTCGTCTTTCTCCTACGCTTCTCATTTACGCTCAGGTGATCAACGTATCATGGGTACTTTTATAACTCTCCTCCTCGTACGTACTTATTCCACCCTTCTCTGCTCTTACTTACTTATTTTCCCCCGCTCCTCCTCCTCCCACTCATACCTTTCCACTCTTCAGTATTTCCTCCCACCTCCTCTTCCTGAACCTCTTTTGGATTTTCTCCCCCTCCCATCATCATCATAATTATCATCATTATCATCATCATCATCATTTCCTTTCATCATTAGCTAACTAATTCCCTCCTCTTCCTCCTTCTTCATCCCCTCCTCCTCCTTCTCCTTCTTCTTCTACTTCTCTTCCTCCTCCTCCTCCTCCTCTAGTGTCATACGCCAGGTACCCTTCTACGCCTCCCACCTACGCACGAGTACCTTCTCATTCTCTTGTACTCTTAGGCCTTTATGAATTCTCTGGGCGTTTTAATGAGCTTGGGATAAGAGAGAGAGAGAGAGAGAGAGAGAGAGAGAGAGAGAGAGAGAGAGAGAGAGAGAGAGAGAGAGAGAGATGGGGGGGACAGTTCACCCTTATCCTCTTCCATTATCAATATTCTGGATCTCATCTGAAGAAGAGATCAAAGCCTATCTTCCCTATCAAGACAAGTTAAGTGGAAGAGAGAGAGAGAGAGAGAGAGAGAGAGAGAGAGAGAGAGAGAATGAAATCAGGACGAAAGTGAAAGATACAGGGAAGGGAAGGGACACTGCAGACAAGGGAATGAGGAAGATGAGGAGGAACAGAGGAGGAAGGAGGGAAGAAAGAATTTAGATGGATTCACAAGATTACAAGGAATTACTGATGAGAGAGAGAGAGAGAGAGAGAGAGAGAGAGAGAGAGAGAGAGAGAGAGAGATTTTTAATCTACGGTAATCGTCACTAATTCACTGCTTTATATATACATACAACATAATTGCACAAAATTGGGTAAATAAAGGCGTGACATGATACAGTAAGGGCAGAATTAGTACGTATTAGTGCATATTTAAATACTGATTGATATTAGCAGAGTTAATCTGTTTATCTATAGCCAGACGCCATAATTCCGTAAAGGGTAGCCGTTTGTCTCTGAGTTAGCGGTTTTACGGGGAGGAACACTAATCCTACGCCAACCCACCTGTTAACACATAGGGAACACGTAAAGGCTGGTTATATGGTTACCACCCAGCGCTGTAAATTACTTCCTGGCTTACAGGAAACCATTAGGCTGACACTCAATGTAAAGTCGCCTAAAATGGAATGAGTAATGAAAAGTGAGAGGAAAGATCAAGTGAGCGAATGACGGTCGCCACCACCTACCACCAAACCTAATCCAACCTATGACAGCAATCTCTCAATTTTAAAAGCAAGTGTTGGGGACGCAAGATATGGCCAGCTACTGGTAGACGTCAGTGGAATAATTATTCATTCTAAATCCTCAGCATTCATTGTCTTTATAAAAATGCCCAGTAGCTATGGCACGGTACTCCAGGAAAAATAACAAATAACCTGTGAAAGACTGATTTCGATGGAAAATATGAAAAGGCCGCGCGTGTTTGGTAATGAATTAATGAAAAACCACAGCAATACCAACCCTGATCCCACTATGGCTTAAGTTTAATGTGTACTAAAAAAAAAAAAAAAAAAAAACAGCAGTACCAATCTTGATTCCACTGTGGCATGTTAATGTGTACTGCCGAGAGTCCCAGCCACAAGAATGTGTAGCAGTTCAGTCATGGATGGTAGATAACTTGGTGGAGAGGTGGACACGGCCAGAGTTAAGTCACTATAGCAGCTGCAGTCCTTTACTCACATGTTATGATGAGGCATTTAAAGGAGAAGGTTGACGAATGAGAACGTAAACAAACTTCTAAATCAGTGTTTATACACTTATATCCTTATCAGTCTTCGTTCGGGTACTCTAGATACTAATGTTTCGTTATAGCGTACACTTTTAATGGTGAAAATAGCTTATTCCTAGAGGTTTTTGTGGTAATTTTCAGACGGCACATAAACACATTCTTCCCGACGAACAACTCTGTGATTTATGGACAGTGTTCGGATGGCCTCCTTGTGTTGATGTTTATATATATTTTTTCCATTAGATCAAGTGAATTTTCACACATTACACCACATTTCTGTTTCAAGATATTTTTAAAAGTGTTGTGATAAATAACGACATCAGATATTCCCTCCCAGTGAACCAGATTATCAAAGCTTGTATTATGGTGTAAAGGAATCGACCTCTGCCGAAAGAATTTCTTAACCATATTTTTTTAGCAGAAAATGAATACTAATCATTGTTATCCCTCTGGACTCTTGATCAACATGTATTAATATTTTTACTGCTGAACTTATATGGTGGAATATAATCTGGTAGAATTTAAGGAATTTAGTATGTGTTAGGAAATGAGATGATGTAAACATAACAACGTGGGGCATTTCCGGTGTTTCACCCCAGCTGACTTCACGGGATTTTATTCAGTAAGAGTGAGTGTTAGAACCCTTAGAATGTTACTGGGAGAGACCCTGACATGTACTGAAGGAAGAGTGAAAGAATAAAGGGGAAAATGAATGAAGGGGAGAATGTATTGACAAAATGAATGGAAAAATAAAAGGACAGACTGTAGGGAAGAATGAAAAAATGAAAATGAAGGGAAGGATGAAAGAACGTCAAAGTGAAGGGAAGAATGGAAGAAGGACAAAATGCAGGGAAGAATAAAAGAACGACAAAGTGTAGGGAAGAATGAAAGGTTAAATAAAGTAGTACAGATAATGAATACACCCAACCCATTCACTACAATGCCGTGTTGTTTGGGTGTATTCTCGCTGCCTTCACACGATGATATTCAGTACATGAGAGGCCTTTGGTAGTGAAGGGGTTAATGAAGGCTGTATCAAACCCAGCCAGACAGAAAAGAGTCATGGAAGATAAATAAAATCGTCCGTAGGCAACAAGAATGAAGGAGAAAATAGTGGTAAAGTAGGAAAAAATGCATAAAGGGTGGAAGGATGAGGGAAAAGGAAATACTGAAGATATACATTAAAGCAGTAGTATTCTGTGTGTGTGTGTGTGTGTGTGTGTGTGATCCCCCAAATATCACAAGTTTTTCAAGGGCATGGTTGTTGGTGTAATGCGACCTGTGTAAAATGTGCAATTACATGTGCAGCTCTGACACCTAATAATGTTAATTGTGTTGGCAATGGACAGGGTTGGGAAAAGTGCATCTCAAACATTATATACCTGATTCACCAAGTTATGTGTGTTGTGAAATGCTGACTGATTAAATACTGAAGGATATATGCAACTTTTATGCCGAGAATAGTATATAAATTGTATGTATGTGTGTGTGTGTGTGTGTGTGTGAGAGAGAGAGAGAGAGAGAGAGAGAGAGAGATTCTTGTAATTTCGAGCTGGATATGCAAGCCAGTGTATCGCCCATTATCCTCCCCTCTTCTCCTTTATCCTCATATCTTCCTTCATCGTCCGTCCTCTTACTCTCCTTTATCATCAACCCTTCCCTCACCTTTCATCCTCTTCATTTCACTCCCTGTGTCTCTTTTCCTTCACTTTCCCTCCTCTTCTTCTGTCTTATCCTCATCCCTTCCTTCATCTTTCATCTTCTTCTCTCTCTCTGTCTCTCTTATTTCGTCTTTCATAATTCTTGTCCTTCTTTCTCTCTTCCTTCACCTTTTATCCACTTCTTCGCCACTTCCTCGTCCTTCCTCTCTCCTCACTGCGCCATAAACTACTTGAACTGGCCATGTCCTCTCTCACCTCTGCTTGCTCCTTGTCCCCTCTTCTTCTTCCTCTTTCTTTCTACTGCCTCCTCCTTCTTCCTTTGTCCTAAATCCTTGCTATTTCTCTGTTTCTCTTCTGTCTCCCTCCTTTTCTTTTCCTCTTTGTCATTCCATCTTCCTTTCCTCTGTTGTCCTCTCTTCTTCCTGTCTCTCTTCTAGTCCTCTGTCTCCCTCTTCCTCTTCTTTTCCTTCATGTCTTTCCCTCTTCTTTTCATGTTTTGTCCTGTCTTCTTCCCTTCTCTCTTCTCGTCTCCTTGCTCCATTTTCCTCCTTTCATCTGCTTTTCTCTCCCATTCTTAAGCTTAAATTGAAAAGTAAGTTGTTCATTTAAGTTTAAGGCCAAGTTATGTGGAAAAAAAAAAAAGGGTAGTAAAGTCTGTGTGTTCGGTGTATCCGTGTAACTACGTACGATAACTTGTGTGTACCTCTCTCTCTCTCTCGCCATAAAACTCCCGACTCACGACCACCCCGACCCCAGCCAGAGACAATCGAGCGTATATGTAGATGAACCTGTCGGGGCGGGGGGAGAGGGGAAGGTTTGGGGTTGGGGAGACGGTTTGTGGAGTGGGGTTGGGGAAGGAAGGTGGGGTGAAAGGTAGGAAGAAGAGAACAGAAGAAGGAAGGAAAGGAGAAGGGTAGACTGGAAAGTGGGGGCAAAAAGAGAGGAAACGTAGAGGGGGCGAAGGGGTTGGGGGGAGAGTTTGTAGAACATGGAGGAATAAAAGTGGGGAAGGGAAGGAGGGGGAAGGGGAGGAAAGGAGGAGGAGGGTCAGTATGTTCTGTACATTACCGGAGCACACGATTGAGGGGGAGGGGGACTGGTAGGAGAGGGGGAGGGGATGGGGCCAGGGGCTGTCACCGGCATCTCTCCCTCTCTCCGTCATCCCTCCTTCCTTCATATTCCCTCCATCTCCTCACACACACACACACACACACACACATTAATCGATGTATCACTTGAACACATTAATGTCTTGTTAAATTGGTGTAAACCATAACTGCGTTATTTTCAAACCTAGTTCCACCGAGTGCGAACCGTAATGGAAAATAACACACGGGATAGAAATTAGACGTTCTTTATCTTAAACAGTGTTCGGATCTGCACACTGATCGTTCACCTCTGCAGCTCGCCTTCCTCTTTGTCATTCATTTCCATCATATTGTCCTGAGGCTGTTTCTATCATTCACATCCCCGATAACTAATGGTGTATCTTTTGTACTATGAATAGTGAAACAAGACGAAGACATCCCCAACCTCTCTCCCCCGCCACAGCCCCCCACCTCCCCCACATTTCCCCCCTGCCCCTGCCCCTCCTCCTCTCTATTCTTTCAAAGGCCGAATGAACAAGTGCTGTTGCTTAGTGCGATTAAATATTGTATTCCAGTAATTCGTATCATCTTTTCTTAACAAACTCATCGTGTTATAATTAAATATAGCTAAAAACTATACATAACTGAGCCGTAAAAAGTGGCTTATTGACTGTTAGTAGTCTTGCTGTAAATCTGATCGGTAGCAACTTCAGTTGAGCTTGTGCATCGCGCATGTCTGTAGCATCAAGTGTACCAATGCTTCCGATGCACTCAGTGATTGAGAGGTGATATTTAATTTTATTTTCTAATATTAGTTGTCTAGGCTTGTGAAACTCTCAGAACCACTTTGTATTAATCCCGAAATGCAGGTAGATTAGTCAGTAGCCTGTGTGGTTGTGTTTGATGCTTGTGCATTACGTAGCACGTTGGATTGTTGCAGGTGAGGTTACTGACTTGTGACACGAGACGGTTGGCACACCTGCGTTGCCCACCACGTGCCAGCTGCCCTGCTCCAAAACACTAGTTCCCGTCTCTTCCCGCAGGTGGCGTCGCAGAAGAAAGAATTCTTTAATTTGTGTGAGATATGCGTCTTGTCGTGATCTCCGAGAACAAGAGTGACTGTGGACCTGATAGCCTCGCTCTGGTGTGAAGAGACGGGGCCTGACTGAGGTCCCGAAGACTCTAAGGTGAAATGCCCGGCCGCCACCCCGACACCACCGGCAAGGTCAGCCATTTTGATCGTCCTACATTTTGTAAGCGCAGGCTTCTTGATTATTACCTCATACTGTAACTTCCTTACCAGATTAAACTGATTGCATTCATGATGTCGTTATTATCTGGATGTTCTGTGGAATAGGGGAGGTATTATTATTATTATTGCTGTACAGTTAAATCATCAATTACGATAGTTAACGCTTACCTACCTGCCGGCTTGTGTTGTGCATGTTATTTTCTAAATGTGATAATGACAGTTTAGAAATGATTAGCTGGATTTTATATATTTTCTTCCCCCTCCCTTATATTCACTTTCTTCCTCTTCTTCGTCTTCTTCCTCTTCCTCATCTTCCTCTTCCATCTCTTCCTGTTTCTTCCTCTTCTCCTCTTTCTCTTCCCCCTCTTCCTCTTCTTCTTCCTCTTCTCCCTCTTCCTCTTCTTCCTATTCTTCCTCTTCATCATTTTCCTCTTCCTCTTCCTCTTCTTCCTCTACCTGTTCTTCCTCCTCTTCATCTTTCTTCTCCCTCTTCCCTCTTCCCCTTCTCCCTCTGTCTCATCCTCTTCTGCTTCCATTTTTTCCTCGGTCTTCCTCTTTCTCCTTTCTCTTCCCTTTCCTCTTCCTCTTTCATTTCCTCTATCCCATCTTTCTCTTCCCTTTCCATTTGTTCGTCTTCCTGTTCCTCTTCCTCTTGTTCGTCTTCCTGTTCCTCTTCCTCTTGTTCTTCCTCTTCCTTTTCCTATCCCTTTTCTCTTCCTTCATTTCGTCCTTCCTCCTCCTCTTTCTCTTCCTCTTCTTCCATTTTTTTTTCTCCTCCTCTTCTCGTTTCTCGTCATCCTCTTCCTCCTCTTCCTTTCCTTCCTTCTCTGCTTTTACCTCTTCCTCTCCTTCATCCTGTTCCTTTTCCTCCTCTTCCTCCACGTCTTCCTGCTATTCTTCCTCATCTTACACCTCTTCCTTCTTTTCTTCCTCCTCCTGCCTCTCCTTCCTCCTCCTCTTCCTCCTGTTCTTCCTCATCCTCTTCCTAATCTTCCTCCTCCTCTTCCTCCTGTTCTTCCTCATCCTCTTCCTAATCTTCCTCCTCTTCCTGACCTTCCTTCTCTTCCTCTTCTTCCGTCTTTTATTTCCTTTTTTTTTCTTTCTCTTTTTCATTCATCTCATTTCCTTTTATTTTCCCCTACTTTCTTCTTTTCTTTCCTCTTTCTCTTTGGCTCCCTTTTTCTTCTCCATTCTTTCTCCTTTCGTTCCTATTCTCTCCATTTTTTTCTTCTCTTCTTCCTTCCGTTGTCTCCTTCCTTCTCTCATTTATTTCTTCTCTCCTTTCTTCTCTCTCCTTTCATGTTCTTTCCTTTTTCTTCCTGCTTCATCATTCTTCTTCCTTACCTCCCCTTTCTTCACTCCTTTCTTTTCCTTCTTTCCGTTCTTTTTCCCTCCAGTCTTCCTTCTCTCCTTTCTTCTTTCTTCCCTCCTTTCTTCTTTTTTCTCTCCTTTCGTCGTCCTTTCTTCCTTTTCCTTCATTCATCTTCCTTACCTTCTCTTTCTTCTCTTTTCTCTCCATTCTTCATTCTTCTCTCCTTTCTCCTCTCATTTCTTCGTTCATCTTTCTCTTATATTCTTCATTCTTTGTTTTTTTCTTTCGTCTTTCTTCCTTTTCCTTTGTTTTCCTTATTTCTCATTTCCTCTTTTTCTTCGCCTTTGCTCTTCGTTCTAATTTCTTCTTCTTCTTTGTCTTTGTTTCCTTTCATCTTCTTTATTTTCGTTTCTCTTCTCCTCCTCCTCCTCCTCCATTTCACTCCCCATCGAAAGAAAAATACCAAACGAAATGTTTTCTGAAAATAGGCAGATTTTGAAGGGACTCTGTTGATAGATTTCCTAACTTTTACTATCCTGTTCCTGTCTCTGGATCCCTCCCGTCCCATGTATTTGGGCAAGAGAGTTAGCCTAATATGATGGTAATTCTGTCAGTTAACATTCACTCCCCTGTATTAACTTACTTGGGCCCTTTTGGTTGGCTTCACAGTCGTCTTTGGTGATGGTAGGAGGAGGAAGGGAAATGGTTTGAGTGGAAGGAGGAAAGAAGAGCTAGTGGAGAGAGGAAAGGGGAGTTAGGAGGAATGGGAGGTGAACTGAGGGAAGGGAAGAAGTGATGCCAAGGAGTTTGCTAAGGAGAGGAAGGAGCACTTGAGGAGCAGGGAGTGCGGTTAAGTTCTTGGAATCAACTAGTTCTTAGCAAGCCGAATAAAGTCGACAGGAGAGAGCCAGACCGAATTTAACACCTTTTCTACGTGAGAGCTGCCCAAACCTAAAGTATAATCATGTGTGAATAACAAGTAAAATATGAAGGACGTCATCATTGGGAAGAGGTTATGGAAATTGCCTCCCCTAAGCCGAAGAATATCAGTCAGTAGCGTAGGTAAGATAAACACGAGACGTCACCTCCATTAGAGGCTGATGTATATATTGACATCGTAGGTAATGGGGTAATTGAGGTAGAATACAACACCCTGAATATGAGAACTCTTCTGAATAAAATTATCCGGAGTTAGCCAGCATAAAATGAATAGAGATCATCGTAGTGACGGGATTAAGGCCTTTCACGGTACTGTGTGTTAGTATTCCATGTGTAATCCACTTGATTGAGGATATATTGTGACGCGTAGTCCTAATATTCTAAGTGCATTATTACATTTCCCTGACATTAAATCCTTTCGGTACGATGACGTTCAGCTTATTTTGTTTGTGTTGTTGCCGCCACTGTTTCAGGTGAACCCCTTCAATATGGTTTGTTACGTGTGGCCGATACACAATGCTTATATTCATATGTAATATTCAGAATCTTTAATATTCATTTATTAGTACCATGCGTAGCATTCTGTGAATCGAGTTTATAAATATGAGACTGCAGGAAACAGCATGCTGAGTCAATCATATATCGTTCAGACGCATCTTTTATCGTCCAGTTAACAACTCTTAACAGACGTTATGTCTTCTGCCTATCATACGCAGTTACAAAGATGTGTCAGATATCCATTGCAAGAGCAACCAAGCATTTTCTGGTTACTGTTACCACCACTCATTGTAACACTGCAAAACCCTATTCACAGTCACTGCTGTTATTACTCACTTTAACACCGTATAATTCTGGTTTCTATCACTGTTACTCTCACTTAATGTAACATCGAATAATCCTGGTAAATATCGGGCAAGTTCAAGACTTCATCGTAGGCTACACCCACGTGGTTGGTAGCTGCGAGAGAGACTCACGGTTTCGACCCTGAGTTCCTGTTCTGCCCTTCTAGCTTCATTGAGTTGCGCTTCTTTGAGTTTGTCTATTTAAGCCGGGCTGGGACTCCCTCGAGTTTTGTTAGTTTTGTTTTTGTCTTTCTACTATGTATATTGTTTGGCCTAATGACCAAGGTTTGGGTGATGGCCATAAAGCCCTAACCAACCAACCAACAACCCTCGAGTTAGTTAACCGCTTGAGCTAGACCGGTGTGTTGGACTGCTCTGTTCTGGGGATATTAGTATAATATAGTAGTTTATCTGCCACACGTGAGTTAATGTTTATTGTCAGCACATGATAGGTTTATTAGATTATTTTGAGATTGCTTTTGTTTATAAGAATTGTTGATTTAGAATCACTGTTATTGCCCTAGCTAATGTCACATGTTATATTAGTGTCAAGAGTCTGTCTTTATTTTTATGCCAGGTCTTTACTGCAAGCCCCCAGAGGCTTTACAACCCAAGGGCTAGTTTATGTTCTGGCTTTTCTTTATTATTAACATTTGGAATTTTAGGATAACTTCTGCAAGAGCTAGTTTGACAATCCTGTTCGACCTTGCTTGATTTTGTTCTTGTAGGTTTAAGTTAGTGTTAATTTCATTCCCCTTTTCGTCATTGGTATATATTTTTCACTTTATCACTATTTTCTCCCCTTTTAAACTTACGACTTGGTGTGGCTGACCGCCACTTGGTATTCTAAAATATCCGTTGCACATTTTACAGGCCCGTTTGTCGCGATGCGTCTTTGTAACGGGTTTATATTACCGTGCCCTACGTTTGCCATATATAACTCTGTCCTGTATAATTCCACCCTATCAAACCTTGTCCTATATGATTCTAATGTATGTAATACTGCCCTGTATGATTCTGCCCTATGTGACGTGTCATATTGTTATATCCTATGTCACGCCTCCTGTACAGGGTATCCCTCACACCCTTTGTACCTCGTACCCTATGTAATTCAGTCCTTTGTAACAACACCCGCGTAACTGGACCATACGTAACAGCACTAGCCGTAACTTGACCCTGCATAACCCAACCGTGTGATACTCCTGCCCTATATAGCATCAACCCTCTGCCCTATACACACCTGCAGTACCATGCCCTGCAGCTCCATCCTGTAACGTAACTTGACCTCATGACGCTGCTGCCCTATATACCTGGCACCTTATATGATTCCTGGCCTATATACTTGCCAGCCTGGGTGACGCCTGGCCTGTGTAACGGGGGTGTTGGCTCTCTGGACTGTAATCTGGAGTGTTGGGGTGACAGCGCCAGAAATTTATTCCTCACGTATTGTTGCTCCAGCTGGTTCACTGAGGCGGGGTGGAGGAGGGAGAGGAAGTGGAGGGAGGTTGGAGGAAGATGGAGGGAAGGAAGGAGAAAGTTGAAGAGGAGGGAAGGAAGGATGGAGAAAGCTGAAGAGGAGGGAAGGAAGGAGAAGGTTGGGAAGGAGAGAAGGAGGGAGAAGGGGGAAAAGAAAGAGGAATGGAGGGAAGGAACGTGTGGGAGGGAAAGATGAAGAGTTGGAAAGAATGAATAGAATGAAGAAGAAGGAAGGAAAGAAAGGAGAAGTGAGAGAGAGAAAAGAAGTGTAGAGAAGTAGAGTGGAGGAAAGGAGAGTGAAGTGCAGGGAGGGAAGATATCTGAAGAGATGGGAAGGAGAGGGAGGAAGGATTGGTTAGATGGAGTGAGGGAGAGAAGGATTCAAGAAATGAAGAAGAATTGAGAGAGAGAGAGAGAGATTTTATTAATATTTTTTTGTTGTCCACAACAGATAGTACAATATTGGAAAACTTTACATATACGCACATATAGGTCCGATGAGTCGAGACTCTCTTACGGACCTTATGCAATAGTTAAGTAAGGAGCATTCGTGACTGAGCTAAAAAAAATACATACATGTATATATATAAATATACATATACATATATATAATACACACACACACACACACACACACACACACACACACACAAATACATAACATATAAAACACCAGTTAATCTTGTTTCACATAATCCAATAATGTCAAATTTAATCTCTAGAGAATCTAAGCATTGGTCAAATAATGATTCCAAATGTAGTGGAACACTGTTGATATTATATGACAGCAACTTGAGGCTGGTATCAGTAAGTTTAAACCGAATCAGAAAAGTAGTAGTTACATGTAAGTTCATCTGATTCATAATCAGTCAAGTTATTGTCTACTTTGTCACTTTCGTTGTACTGAAATGGATTAAACATCATTTTATCGATGACTGTTAGAGGATAGTTATGGTAATTATGTCGACAGCCTAACAAGCTCTGCTTCATTAGGACTATAAAATGAAAAAAAAATTACTGTTATCTAACATGCAAAAAAAAAAAAAAAAAAAATTAAAGGAAAAAAAAAATGTCCAGGTAACTGTTACTTAGCTACTTATTTCTTAGATACTCTTCTATTCTTTCTGGTAGCATACTCCTTGCCCGAAGGAGCACGTCCCACCGCCGGATTAAGGGGGGGGGGGCCCAAGGGGCCCGGGCCCTGGGCCACCCACCAAGAGGGGGCCTCCCACCAGAGCAACTTGTGTTCATTTCATTTCGTGTTTATGCATTACATATTACAGCATTGGATGAATAGTCCCCGTTCAGTATTTCCTAACTAAAAGTGTCCTATTTATATATTAAGATTTAGGTTACCAGTCTGTGGTGTATACCATTGGGGGAGTTGGAAAGCGGGCCTCCCTTCCAAGCGGGCCCCGGGCCTCCCACATTGTTAATCCAGCCGTGGCACGTCCATCAACACCTGGTATATCAGCAGCATCAGTAGTACCGGTGGCGCCTTTTGCTCCCTCCATAATGGTTGTGCGAGTGGCAACTGCCTCACCAACACCACCAGTCCGTTCACCAACACCAGTGCTACCACCAGCGACTGCTCCATCAGCAATGAAGGAGCCTGCACCAGCACCAGGATCACCAGCACTTCTACTGCCACTTGCACTAAGCGAGGCACCAGTGATGATTCCCTCTGCACCAACGCCAGCACCAAGACTACGGCGAGCAACAGCACCACCATTCGTACCATCGTTCCTGCTCGTTACCGGTCTTTCCTTGATGACTAGTTTAGTGTGATTGAAATATGCTATTTTTCCTTCACTCCTGGCCTGCTTGAGTAAGGATAACTTCGTTCTTCTTTTTTCTTGCGAGGCTGGACATAGATCTTCATTTATGTAAATTCCTGTACCTCGTAGTTTTGCTGCCTTCCGGAGCACCGCCTCACGATCACTGAATCTTAAGAAGCGGGCTATAATTGGCCGAGGCTTGTTGTCATGTCGTCGTCCAACTCGGTGAACCCGCTCCAGGTCGATCTTGGGTAGTTGAAGCCTTTCTTCCACAACTTCCAGACATGAACGGTGGACTGTTCCCACGTTTCACCTTCTTGACTTTCCTCTAGGCCAGTTATTTTGATATTATTTCGGCGACTATAATCCTCTTGGTAATTGCAGCGTTCTTCTAGTTCTTGAATTACTTTCTCACTTGCATTTAGATCATCTGTCAATTTCTTGATCAAGGTTTCTTTGCCTTTCTTATCATTTTCCAACTGCTTTGTTTGGTGTTGCAAGTCCGCTACTTCTCCTTGCTTGAACTCCAAGCTTTTAGTGAGTTCATTCACCGTTACTTGGAATGCTTGCAGTTTTTCATTTACTTGCTTCATGAAAATTTCCAGTGCGCCTTGATATGCCTTATCTTGAGTAGATATCAGTGTTTGAAGCACATAAATATCCATTGCTCAAACTCGTGAGTGTGAGTACTAGACAGAGTGGTAGGTCAGCACGTCTGCTCAGCTCCGTGGTCTGAGAGAGAGAATCATAGTGGATCACAATTACTCCGTTAAAGATGTCGTAATGGACTTGTGCTGAGTGGAGGAAAGACACGGGGGTGGAGGGATTAAAGAGAGAGAGAGGATGTGTATAGAAGGCAAGCATGTGAAAAAGAGGGGAATAAGGGAATGGCATTAAGTTGAAATCTCTCCACATCACAACATTACCTCCACATCACAACATTCCCTCACAGCATTCCCTCCACATCACAACATTCCCTCCACATCACAACATTCCCTCCACTCACAACATTGCCTCCACATCACAACGTTCCCTGCACATCACAACATTCCCTCCACATCATAACATTGCCTCCACATCATAACATTCCCTCTACATCATAACATTCCCTCTACATCACAACATTCCCTCCACATCACGACATTCCCTCCACATCACAACATTCCCTCCGCATCACAACATTCCCTCCGCATCACAACATTCCCTCCGTATCACAACATTCCCTCCGCATCACAACATTCCCTCCACGTCACAACATTCCCTCCACATCATAACATTCCCTCCACATCACAACATTGCAACATTGACTTAACATTCCTTCAACATCATAAATTTCCACAACATTCATATCACATTCATTCATCATCGCGGTATTCATTCCAGGTATCCATAATTCATAGTCTTTTCCAAGGCCTTTCATCGTCTTGCTCTTTTGCCGGCTGTGCTTCTGTTCCTCTCTCTCTCTCTCTCTCTCTCTCTCTCTCTCTCAGTATTTATCTGTCTATCAGTCCGTCATTGGTATGAGGAATATTACAGTTCGTTTCTGTTAAGGCAGTTAAGAGAGAGAGAGAGAGGTGTATGTAAGAGGATTAGGTTTGCCTACTAAGTACAACCCTCAGTTTAGCCATTTGCTTCCCTGATTCAAAATATAGACGTGTTAGAGAGAGAGAGAGAGAGAGAGAGAGAGAGAGAGAGAGGTGGGGGGTGGGAGGGATGTCAGAATAGGAGGTGGGGGAGAGTAACAATGTAGATAAATAGACAGAAAGACAGACGGGCAAACAGACAGAGACAGAGATTAGAGAAGAGAGAGATTAGGGGAACAAATGAGGGGATAATGCGAGGGATGCAAATGGATGAAGGAGAAAATAATGGGTAACAGAAAGGGAGAGAGAGAGAGGGGAGAGAGATAAGCCGATGATGAACGGCAGAGAAGTAGGAGGAAGAGGAGGAGAGGAAATTTGTTGATGGCTGCCTTACAAAACAGGA
Source organism: Coenobita brevimanus (assembly GCF_032717465.1). NCBI lineage: Eukaryota > Metazoa > Arthropoda > Malacostraca > Decapoda > Coenobitidae > Coenobita > Coenobita brevimanus. Next base: position 1,028 of record NW_027642380.1, on the reverse strand, counting down.
GAGAGAGAGAGAGAGAGAGAGAGAGAGAGAGAGAGAGAGAGAGAGAGATTGGTCATATAAATTTACAATCTGGTTAGACTTTGCTTTCTTTTTACTGTGGCCAGACCTTAAATTAATAGAAAGACTTAAGTATGAAGATATATACCTGTAGGAATATAATGCTATCCATGGGGAAGAGGAAGATTGGTTCTTGACCCCTAGTTCCCCGCCTGTCAGATAATGCAACTGAAACTGATAGGAGTGTAGGACTGGAAATGAAACTTTTTTTGTACGGGCATGGCAACCCCACCTCCCAGCACTTTGTCTTGCAGGCTATAGTTTCATCTCTTTTTCTCTTCACTTCGTTTATCCTTCCTCACTTTATTTCATCTCCTCACCCACTTCCTCCCCCCGTCCTTTCTTCCCTCTTTCCTCCAACACTCCTTTCTTCTTCCCCTCATCTTGTTGGTCACTTTTTCTCTCCGTCTCTTCCTTCACACGCATCTCGTCCATCACTTTGCCTCCAGTCCCTCTTCTTCCAATATCGGTGAGTCCCTATAAGCCGCCTCAGGGGAAGACTTACCTTATAAATACATATTATCGCCCACGTTTACAACCACACGCAGGGAAAAGTGGCTGCCTCTTGCATCCTGCCGTGGTGGCGAGGAAGGAAGGGAAAAAGGGAGGGTGGGAGGGAGGGAAGTAGGATATGAATGAGTGAATGAATGAAGGAAGGAGATGGTAGAGAAGAAAGGAAGGAAGATAGGAAGGAAGGAAAGGGAAGGTGGAGACGAAAAGAAGGAAGGAAAGGCGGAGATAGCGAGGAAAGGAGGTTAGGAAGGAAGGGGGGAAAGGAAGGAACGGATGGATAAGGAAAGAGGAAAGAGAGCATGGAAAAGGTGCTTGTTTTTGGATAAAGTTTATAGAGTGGAACTACCCCCTGCGGCCCAATCCCGATCCTTAAGGGTCGGTGACTGAAGGGTAATTTTTCCCTATACCAACGCCGACCTGGATGAGGGAAAATAGGCCTTATGGATCCCTGACGTAAG